>NW_027196428.1:0-91788 GCF_038502225.1 Cherax quadricarinatus
TATCTAAAATTCTGGAGAGGGCGGTGTATTCTCAAGCAGTTAAGTACCTTAATGACAACAGCATTCTCCATAGCTATCAATCGGGCTTTAGAAGATCCTACTCAACCGATACCTCCCTTATTAATCTGATGGATTACCTGAGAACTGAAATGTCGAAAGGGAACCTCATAGGTATGGTAACCTTAGACCTGCAAAAGGCCTTCGATACTGTCAACCACAATATATTATGTAAGAAACTTCAAGCTATCGGTATAGGTTCTGTAGACTGGTTTAAGTCCTACCTTAGCAACAGGAGACAAATAGTCAAAATCAACAAAACGGAATCAGAACCCCTGCCGATAACATGTGGAGTTCCCCAAGGTAGTATTCTGGGTCCCTTATTATTCTTATGTTATGTCAATGATATGCCTATCAGTGTCAAGTGCAAACTCCTACTGTATGCAGATGACAGTGCTCTGTTAGTGACAGGTAAAGACCCACAAGATATTGCTAATGTTTTAACACTGGAACTGGAGTCCTGCAGCAAATGGTTAGTAGACAACAAACTATCATTACACCTAGGGAAAACTGAAGCCATTCTCTTTGGAACGAAACATAAACTGAGAAGGGTAAATAATTTTAATGTTCAGTGTAATGGGGAGTCCATCACTTTGGTTTTATCAGTAAAATATCTGGGAATCCCCTTTGACCCATGCATGTCAGGAGAAATGATAGGGAACAGTGTAGTAAAGAAAGCGAATGCCAGACTGAAGTTCCTGTATAGACAAGCACAGTGTCTACCTACTGAGGCTCGCAGGACCCTATGTCTAGCCCTTATACAATGCCATATGGATTATGCTTGCTCTTCTTGGTACTCTGCCTTGACAAAAAAACTGAAAGATAGACTGCAAATCACCCAGAACAAAATCGTAAGATTCATCCTGGGGCTGGGACCAAGAGAACATGTAGGCCAGGATGAATTACAGCAGTTGGATATGCTGAATGTTGAAGACAGAGTAAAACAACTGAAGCTAAATCATGTTTATAAAATTGCTCACGAACAGTGTCCAGAATATCTTGCTGTCAATTTTGTCAAGGTTGGGAACCAAAGCAATCATAGTACTAGGGGGAGAGAGCACAACTTTGTAGTACCCACAGTCAGTGGCCAGGCTTCAAACACCTTTTATTGTACAGCAATAAAGGAATGGAACAGACTACCCACAAATGTCAAGGCCAGTCATAGCATGAACCAGTTCAAGAAGACTGCCAAAAAGTGTCTGATGAACGAAGCAACAGAAAGGGAGGGGAATGATTTTCTATTTTTTAGCTAAAATACGTGTAAATTTTACCTTATCCCTAGTAATGACCCTCGTATTGTAGATAGTCGTAATGACCCTCGGGTAGTAGATAGTCTTAATGACCCTCGTATTGTAGATAGTCTTAATGACCCTCGTGTAGTAGATAGTCTTTTTAGTATGATAATAAGATGTTATCTTCATTATAGAATAATAAGAAAATATTATAACCTTTATATTATAATAATAAGGTAAAAGGACCCCAATGGAAATAAGTCACTCTGTCTGACTTTTTTGGGTTATCCTAGGTTCTCTACACATATGCTGCTATGTATGATAATTCTATGTAACTGTATTGTGTATACCTGAATAAATTTACTTACTTACTTATTCAGCAACTCCGTGCAGATAAGGGACTCTTTGACATACAGGCCAACCCCCCCTTGATGCCTGTTTTTTCTGTCGCATCTAAAAAGGTTGTAACCACTTATCCATATTTCACTGTCAAAGTGATCTTTTGTGTGAGTCTCTGTGAAGGCTGCAAACATTGCATTAGACTCCACTAGAAGTCCACTGATAAAAGGTATTTTGTTGTTGGTGGATGGCTTAAGGCCCTGTATATTAGGAAATATGAACGAGGTTGTATTCTGTGTTTGTTGGGGGGATTTTGTTATTGGCATCAGTAGTTGTAATTCTGGAGGGCCATGGGAGGCTGCGCCTCCAGTCCAACAAGGCTCCAAGGTGGTGAGATACTAACAGTGTTGTGTGATACTACCAGTGTTGTGTGATACTACCAGTGTTGTGTGATACTACCAGTGTTGTGTGATACTACCAGTGTTGTGTGATACTACCAGTGTTGTGTGATACTACCAGTGTTGTGTGATACTACCAGTGTTGTGTGATACTACCAGTGTTGTGTGATACTACCAGTGTTGTGTGATACTACCAGTGTTGTGTGATACTACCAGTGTTGTGTGATACTACCAGTGTTGTGTGATACTACCAGTGTTGTGTGATACTACCAGTGTTGTGTGATACTACCAGTGTTGTGTTGTTTCTACCAGTGGTGTGAGATTCTGCCAGTGGTGTGAGATACTACCAATGTTGTGAAATGCTGCCAGTGGTGTGAGATACTACCAGTGTTGTGAGATACTACCAGTGGTGTGAGATACTACCAGTGTTGTGAGATACTACCAGTGGTGTGAGATACTACCAGTGTTGTGAGATACTACCAGTGGTGTGAGATACTACCAGTGTTGTAAGATACTACCAGTATTATCACATCTAAGTGTCAATATTGACTGGTCTGACTCCTAGAAAGAAAGTAATCTACCTTGTTTCTCTTTGTTTTATTAATAACATTAATAATCACTTATGGATTCTAATATGGAATAAATCATTCCATCTTCACAAAACATCTTCTCACATCATAAACACTATGTACATATCAGTAACCTTATTACCATGTCTCTGTAATTAGTTAAATATGTACACAATAGTTCTAGACGGTTTCTGAATTCATTCTCAGCTAGTCAAAAGATACAGATATATGTACATACACAGGTGTTTTTAAGAGCTGAAACACAACACTGATACCAACAACAGAATTCTTCCTCAGGAACCATTATACAATAATTCCTTAATTCCCTTGCCAGATCAGAGTCTGTAGCACTTATTCTCGTTTACTTATTGTTATTTTATTGCAGAGTTTCTCCATCGGCTTCTCTGAGTTGTGTCCTTGCAAGGGCGTGCAAAATTGTTGGTAACTTCTGGTGAGGTGTAGGGTGACTAAAAGCCTGATTCTGAACTACACCCTTCCTGACCCACTGGAAGGTAGTTGGTAACCAGGGTAACAAGGGGCTGGTAACCAGGATAACAAGGGATTGTGACCAGGGTAACAAGAAGCTGGTAACCAGGGTAACAAGAAGCTGGTAACCAGGGTAACAAGAAGCTGGTAACCAGGGTAACAAAGAGATGGTAACCAGGGTAACAAAGAGCTGGTAACCAGGGTAACAAGAAGCTGGTAACCAGGGTAACAAGAAGCTGGTAACCAGGGTAACAAGAAGCTGGTAACCAGGGTAACAAGAAGCTGGTAACCAGGGTAACAAAGAGATGGTAACCAGGGTAACAAGGAGCTGGTAACCAGGGTAACAAGAAGCTGGTAACCAGGGTAACAAAAAGCTGGTAACCATGGTAACAAGAAGCTGGTAACCAGGGTAACAAGAAGCTGGTAACCAGGGTAACAAAGAGATGGTAACCAGGGTAACAAGGAGCTGGTAACCAGGGTAACAAAGAGCTGGTAACCAGGGTAACAAGAAGCTGGTAACCAGGGTAACAAGAAGTTGGTAACCAGGGTAAAAAAGAGCTGGTAAGCAGGGAAACAAGGAGCTGGTAACCAGGGTAACAAGTGGCTGGTAACCAGGGTAACAAGGGGTTGTGACCAGGGTAACAAGAAGCTGGTAACCAGGGTAACAAGGGGCTGGTAACCAGGGTAAAAAGGGGTTGTGACCAGGGTAACAAGAAGCTGGTAACCAGCGTAACACGAAGCTGGAAACCAGGGTAACAAAGAGCTGGTAACCAGGGAACCAAGGAGTTGGTAACTAGGGTAACAAGGAGCTGGTAACCAGGGTAACAAGGAGCTGGTAACCAGGGTAACAAGAAGCTGGTAACCAGGGAAACAAGAAGCTGGTAACCAGGGTAACAAAGAGCTGGTAACCAGGGAAACAAGGAGCTGGTAACCAGGGTAACAAGTGGCTGGTAACCATCGTAAGGAGTGGTAACCAGGGTAACAAGGAACTGGTAACCAGGGTAACAAGAAGCTGGTAACCATCGTAAGGAGTGGTAACCAGGGTAACAAGAAGCTGGTAACCATCGTAAGGTGTGGTAAGCAGGGTAACAAAAAGCTGGTAACCAGGGTAACAAGGGGTTGGTAACCAGGGTAACAAGGAGCTAGTAACCAGGATAACAAGGAGCTGGTAACCAGGGTAACAAGGGGTTGGTAACCAGGGTAACAAGGAGCTAGTAACAAGGGTAACAAGGAGCTGGTAACCAGGATAAGAAGGGGCTGGTAACCAGGATAACAAGGGGCTGGTAACTAGGATAAGAAGGGGCTGGTAACCAGGATAACAAGGGGCTGGTAACCAGGATAACATGGGGCTGGTAACCAGGATAACAAGGGGCTGGTAACCAGGATAACAAGGGGCTGGTAACTAGGATAACAAGGGGCCGGTAACCAGGATAACAAGGGGCTGGTAACCAGGATAACAAGGGTCTGGTAACCAGGATAACAAGGGGCGGGTAAATGTTTTGTCTCTGGTTGTTGAGAGTAACCCGCTGCCTGGGTGACACTTGTGGTTGTTGAGGGTAACCCGCTGCCTGGGTGACACTTGTGGTTGTTGAGGGTAACCCGCTGCCTGGGTGACACTTGTGGTTGTTGAGGGTAACCCGCTGCCTGGGTGACACTTGTGGTTGTTGAGGGTAACCCGCTGCCTGGGTGACACTTGTGGTTGTTGAGGGTAACCCGCTACCTGGGTGACACTTGTGGTTGTTGAGGGTAACCCGCTGCCTGGGTGACACTTGTGGTTGTTGAGGGTAACCCGCTGCCTGGGTGACACTTGTGGTTGTTGAGGGTAACCCGCTGCCTGGGTGACACTTGTGGGTGTTGAGGGTAACCCACTGCCTGGGTGACACTTGTGGTTGTTGAGGGTAACCCGCTGCCTGGGTGACACTTTGGGTGTTGAGGGTAACCCGCTGCCTGGGTGACACTTGTGGTTGTTGAGGGTAACCCGCTGCCTGGGTGACACTTTGGGTGTTGAGGGTAACCCGCTGCCTGGGTGACACTTGTGGTTGTTGAGGGTAACCCGCTGCCTGGGTGACACTTGGGGGTGTTGAGGGTAACCCGCTGCCTGGGTGACACTTGTGGGTGTTGAGGGTAACCAGCTGCCTGGGTGACACTTTGGGTGTTGAGGGTAACCCGCTGCCTGGGTGACACTTGTGGGTGTTGAGGGTAACCCGCTGCCTGGGTGACACTTGTGGTTGTTGAGGGTAACCCGCTGCCTGGGTGACACTTGTGGTTGTTGAGGGTAACCCGCTTCCATGGTGACACTTGTGGTTGTTGAGGGTAACCCGCTTCCATGGTGACACTTGTGGTTGTTGAGGATAACCTGCTTCCATGGTGACACTTGTGGGTGTTGAGGGTAACCCGCTTCCATGGTGACACTTGTGGTTGTTGAGGGTAACCCGCTTCCATGGTGACACTTGTGGGTGTTGAGGGTAACCCACTTCCATGGTGACACTTGTGGTTGTTGAGGGTAACCCGCTGCCTGGGTGACACTTGTGGGTGTTGAGGGTAATCCGCTGCCTGGGTGACACTTGTGGTTGTTGAGGGTAACCCGCTGCCTGGGTGACACTTGTGGTTGTTGAGGGTAACCCGCTTCCATGGTGACACTTGTGGTTGTTGAGGGTAAGCCGCTTCCATGGTGACACTTGTGGTTGTTGAGGGTAACCTGCTTCCATGGTGACACTTGTGGGTGTTGAGGGTAACCCACTTCCATGGTGACACTTGTGGTTGTTGAGGGTAACCCGCTGCCTGGGTGACAATTGTGGTTGTTGAGGGTAACCCGCTGCCTGGGTGACACTTGTGGTTGTTGAGGGTAACCCGCTGCCTGGGTGACACTTGTGGGTGTTGAGGGTAATCCGCTGCCTGGGTGACACTTGTGGTTGTTGAGGGTAACCCGCTGCCTGGGTGACACTTGTGGTTGTTGAGGGTAACCCGCTTCCATGGTGACACTTGTGGTTGTTGAGGGTAACCCGCTTCCATGGTGACACTTGTGGTTGTTGAGGGTAACCCCCTGCCTGGGTGACACTTGTGGTTGTTGAGGGTAACCCCCTGCCTGGGTGACACTTGTGGTTGTTGAGGGTAACCCGCTTCCATGGTGACACTTGTGGTTGTTGAGGGTAACCCGCTTCCATGGTGACACTTGTGGTTGTTGAGGGTAACCCCCTGCCTGGGTGACACTTGTGGTTGTTGAGGGTAACCCCCTGCCTGGGTGACACTTGTGGGTGTTGAGGGTAACCCGCTGCCTGGGTGACACTTGTGGTTGTTGAGGGTAACCCGCTGCCTGGGTGACACTTGTGGTTGTTGAGGGTAACCCCCTGCCTGGGTGACACTTGTGGTTGTTGAGGGTAACCCGCTGCCTGGGTGACACTTGTGGTTGTTGAGGGTAACCCCCTGCCTGGGTGACACTTGTGGTTGTTGAGGGTAACCCCCTGCCTGGGTGACACTTGTGGTTGTTGAGGGTAACCCCCTGCCTGGGTGACACTTGTGGTTGTTGAGGGTAACCCGCTGCCTGGGTGACACTTGTGGTTGTTGAGGGTAGCCCCCTGCCTGGGTGACACTTGTGGTTGTTGAGGGTAACCCCCTGCCTGGGTGACAATTGTGGATGTTGAGGGTAACCCGCTGCCTGGGTGACACTTGTGGGTGTTGAGGGTAACCCGCTGCCTGGGTGACACTTGTGGTTGTTGAGGGTAACCCGCTGCCTGGGTGACACTTGTGGTTGTTGAGGGTAACCCCCTGCCTGGGTGACACTTGTGGTTGCTGAGGGTAACCCGCTGCCTGGGTGACACTTGTGGTTGCTGAGGGTAACCCGCTGCCTGGGTGACACTTGTGGTTGTTGAGGGTAACCCCCTGCCTGGGTGACACTTGTGGGTGTTGAGGGTAACCCGCTGCCTGGGTGACACTTGTGGTTGTTGAGGGTAACCCGCTGCCTGGGTGACACTTGTGGTTGTTGAGGGTAACCCCCTGCCTGGGTGACACTTGTGGTTGCTGAGGGTAACCCGCTGCCTGGGTGACACTTGTGGTTGTTGAGGGTAACCCGCTGCCTGGGTGACACTTGTGGTTGCTGAGGGTAACCCGCTGCCTGGGTGACACTTGTGGTTGTTGAGGGTAACCCCCTGCCTGGGTGACACTTGTGGTTGTTGAGGGTAACCCGCTGCCTGGGTGACACTTGTGGTTGTTGAGGGTAACCCGCTGCCTGGGTGACAATTGTGGTTGTTGAGGGTAACCCGCTGCCTGGGTGACACTTGTGGTTGTTGAGGGTAACCCGCTGCCTGGGTAACACTTGTGCTATAATACTTTCTCTTACCATTAATAATAATAATAATAATAATAATAATAATAATAATAATAATAATAATAATAATAATAATAATAATAATAATAATAATAATAATGTACACTGTTCTGTAATATTGAGAGTTTGATTGGTATGTTAACAAGAGTGTGTTTATATACTCAGGGTCTGGTGTGTGCGGTGCGAGACGGTGACGAACATGGTGTCAACACTGCCATTATCTCTGGTGGTAATATTAACACTGTTCTCGCTAAGGATGACCCAGACATGCCAGGTGGATCACTAATGTCCCTGGCTGCCTTCAAGGGCCATGCCCACCTGGTGCCCTGCCTTCTCAACGCTGGTCTTCACGTAGACAGTAAAGGAACATTCTCCTACACGCCGCTACAGATAGCTGTACATTTTGGACTGGATGATGTTGTTGGTGTTTTAATTAATGCTAAAGCAGATGTTGATGCAGCGGACCAGCATGGTGAGTTATGGCTTATTTTGTATGTTTTAACCATAGGTAATGAAGAATTGAACATATAGGTGTCTTTATTGAAGAAATGTTTCGCCATACAGTGGCTTCATCAGCCCAATATAAAGCAGAAAGGTGTAAGGTGAGGAGGAGTTACAGGTAATCAGTCCCTCAACCTGGAATCGATGTGTTCAGTCCATCAATCTTGTAGGAAGTACAGCACAGGGCCAGAGAGGTGGCTTATATACTGCAGTCAGGTGAGTGGTAGCAGGAGGACAAGTGGGATCACAGTGGTACCATCCACTAGTTTAAGTAGGTCATCGTCCCAAGGTTGAACAAGTGTTGAAGAATTCTTTGTATCAAGGTCCCATGATGCTGCAGTGTCTGACACATGATGCTGCAGTGTCTGACACATGATGCTGCAGTGTCTGACACATGATGCTGCAGTGTCTGACACATGATGCTGCAGTGTCTGACACATGATGCTGCAGTGTCTGACACATGATGCTGCAGTGTCTGACACATGATGCTGCAGTGTCTGACACATGATGCTACAGCGTCTGACACATGATGCTGCAGTGTCTGACACATGTCATGAATGATTTTGAAAACCGGCAAGTTGAAGATTGCGACACTTATGCAACATATGGGAATCTTTATCATCAGTCCAACACATAAGTCCAATACATATGCTCAATACATCAGTCACATACATCAGTCAAATACATCAGTCCAATACGTCAGTCCAATACATCAGTCCAATACAAAGCGGAAAAGTAAAAGGAGAGTACTGATGAAGTCACTGTGTGACGAAACATTTCTTCAATAAAGGTTCCCATATGTTGTATAAGTGTCTCAATCTTCAACTTGTCGGTTTTAAAAGACCATTCATCACATGTGTCAGACACTGCAGCATCATGTGTCAGACACTGCAGCATCATGTGTCAGACACTGCAGCATCATGTGTCAGACACTGCAGCATCATGTGTCAGACACTGCAGCATCATGTGTCAGACACTGCAGCATCATGTGTCAGACACTGCAGCATCATGTGTCAGACACTGCAGCATCATGTGTCAGACACTGCAGCATCATGTGTCAGACACTGCAGCATCATGGCATCTTGTTACAAAGAATTCTTCAACACTTGTTTAACCCTGGCACGAAGCACAGTCTTTTTTCCTTGGACATTTATGAGGTGTTCAACTCCGTTTCCTGTGGAAGTCACCTATGTGGCCTCACCTATGACCTCACATATAACCTCACGTATGACCCTGCTGACTGAGGTCACATGCAAGGTAATACCTCAGCTATATAAGTTTTTCCTTGTGTTATTATATTATTCCATTATGTGAAAAATTTGTAAAACTTTTGGAGTTTCAATATATTTTTTCTCACTGATTTTCTTCCTGTTTAAGATATTACCTGTTTACTGTTGATCTTGTCAGACAGTTAATGTTTACTGTTGATCTTGGTAGACAGTCAATGTTTACTGTTGATCTTGGCAGACAGTCAATGTTTACTGTTGATCTTGGTAGACAGTCAATGTTTACTGTTGATCTTGTTAGACAGTCAATATTTACTGTTGATTTTGTCAGACAGTCAATGTGACTCAAGAAATCGTAATGACACGATTGCAAACAAACCATACCCCCGGCCGGGATTGAACCCGCGGTCATAGAGTCTCAAAACTCCAGCCCGTCGCGTTAGCCACTAGACCAGCTAGCCACAATAATATTCATCCAACTAGGTATATTTCTACACCATAGGAAGGTTAGCACAGGCACCACTGTGACCACAAATGCAAGTTTTTACAGACGAATCTCCAGCTAGCGTGGCCGTGATGAACTCTAGCTCAAGTCCCTTCACTGCCGTCAACATGACTAACGCGACGGGCTGGAGTTTTGAGACTCTATGACCGCGGCCGGGGGTATGGTTTGTTTGCAATCGTGTCATTACGATTTCTTGAGTCATGTTGACGGCAGTGAAGGGACTTGAGCTAGAGTTCGTCACGGCCACGCTAGCTGGAGATTCGTCTGTAAAAACTTGCATTTGTGGTCACAGTGGCGCCTGTGCTAACCTTCCTATGGTGCAGAAGTATACCTAGTTGGATGAATCTTATTGTGGCTAGCTGGTCTAGTGGCTAACGCGACGGGCTGGAGTTTTGAGACTCTCTGACCGTGGGTTCAATCCCGGCCGGGGATATGGTTTATCAGACAGTCAATGTTTACTGTTGATCTTGGCAGACAGTCAATGTTTACTGTTGATCTTGTGAGACAGTCAATGTTTACTGTTGATCTTGACAGACAGTCAAAGTTTAGTGTTGATCTTGTGAGACAGTCAATGTTTACTGTTGATCTTGTCAGTCAATGTTTACTGTTGATCTTGACAGACAGTCAATGTTTAGTGTTGATCTTGTCAGACAGTCAATGTTTAGTGTTCATAAGATGGCCTGTGATACTCCAATACTGAAACTATGTACTGTGCCAAAACAAAAGCATTCACATTGCTAAACTCACAAACTAGTATTTAGTCACTTAGCCATAATACCAACTTACCTCATAATTTTGTAATATTTTAAACTTAAGATTTAATCTAAGTTTGCCCGAAATGCCTAGCCATGCTAGGTGTTCTAGTGGTACACTCTGTAATTATTATTTTACTACATGTAAACCACACAATAACCAAATTCTGTAAACTCAGCATTGTAATCCTTATAGAGAATAAACTTTGAATTTGAATTTGAATTTGGCAGTCAATGTTTACTGTTGATCTTGACAGACAGTCAATGTTTACTGTTGATCTTGACAGACAGTCAATGTTTACTGTTGATCTTGTCAGACAGTCAATGTTTACTGTTGATCTTGTTAGACAGTCAATGTTTACTGTTGATCTTGACAGACAGTCAATGTTTACTGTTGATCTTGTCAGACAGTCAATGTTTACTGTTGATCTTGTTAGACAGTCAATGTTTACTGTTGATCTTGTTAGACAGTAAATGTTTACTGTTGATCTTGTTAGACAGTCAATGTTTACTGTTGATCTTGTTAGACAGTCAATGTTTACTGTTGATCTTGTTAGACAGTCAATGTTTACTGTTGATCTTGTCAGACAGTCAATGTTTACTGTTGATCTTGTCAGACAGTCAATGTTTACTGTTGATCTTGTCAGACAGTCAATGTTTACTGTTGATCTTGGCAGACAGTCAATGTTTACTGTTGATCTTGGCAGACAGTCAATGTTTACTGTTGATCTCGGCAGACAGTCAATGTTTACTGTTGATCTTGGCAGACAGTCAATGTTTACTGTTGATCTTGGCAGACAGTCAATGTTTACTGTTGATCTTGGCAGACAGTCAATGTTTACTGTTGATCTTGTCAGACAGTCAATGTTTACTGTTGATCTTGTCAGACAGTCAATGTTTACTGTTGATCTTGTCAGACAGTCAATGTTTACTGTTGATCTTGGCAGACAGTCAATGTTTACTGTTGATCTTGTCAGACAGTCAATGTTTACTGTTGATCTTGGCAGACAGTCAATGTTTACTGTTGATCTTGTCAGACAGTCAATGTTTACTGTTGATCTTGTCAGACAGTCAATGTTTACTGTTGATCTTGTCAGACAGTCAATGTTTACTGTTGATCTTGTCAGACAGTCAATGCTTACTGTTGATCTTGTCAGACAGTCAATGTTTACTGTTGATCTTCACAGACAGCCAATGTTTACTGTTGATCTTGTCAGACAGTCAATGTTTACTGTTGATCTTGGCAGACAGTCAATGTTTACTGTTGATCTTGTCAGACAGTCAATGTTTACTGTTGATCTTGACAGACAGCCAATGTTTAGTGTTGAACTTGTCAGACAGTCAATGTTTACTGTTGATCTTGTCAGACAGTCAATGTTTACTGTTGATCTTGACAGACAGCCAATGTTTAGTGTTGATCTTGTCAGACAGTCAATGTTTACTGATCTTGTCAGACAGTCAATGCTTACTGTTGATCTTGTCAGTCAATGTTTACTGTTGATCTTGGCAGACAGTCAATGTTTACTGTTGATCTTGGCAGACAGTCAATGTTTACTGTTGATCTTGGCAGACAGTCAATGTTTACTGTTGATCTTGGCAGACAGTCAATGTTTACTGTTGATCTTGGCAGACAGTCAATGTTTACTGTTGATCTTGGCAGACAGTCAATGTTTACTGTTGGTCTTGGCAGACAGTCAATGTACTATCATAAAATCTGGAGTCCCACAGAAAAAAATACCCATATATAACAAACTATCGCTAAATATAGGAAAAATATTGTTGATGTACTACGTTAGGAGGAGCCCAACTCAACCTTCCGTGAAATATATTAGTATTTCCTTTGATCTATGTCAAGAGAATATATAGTGAACAGCGAGGTAAAAACAAATGCTGATGCCAGGTTTAAGTTCCACTGTATGAAGGTACGTAAAGTACCTGGTCATGAAGGTACGTAACCTACCTGGTCATGAAGGTACGTAACGTACCTGGTCATGAAGGTACGTAACGTACCTGGTCATAAAGGTACGTAACCTACCTGGTCATAAAGGTACGTAACGTACCTGGTCATAAAGGTACGTAACCTACCTGGTCATGAAGGTACGTAACCTACCTGGTCATAAAGGTACGTAACGTACCTGGTCATAAAGGTACGTAACCTACCTGGTCATGAAGGTACGTAACCTACCTGGTCATGAAGGTACGTAACCTACCTGGTCATAAAGGTACGTAACCTACCTGGTCATGAAGGTACGTAACGTACCTGGTCATGAAAGTACGTAACCTACCTGGTCATGAAGGTACGTAACCTACCTGGTCATGAAAGTACGTAACCTACCTGGTCATGAAGGTACGTAACCTACCTGGTCATGAAGGTACTTAACCTACCTGGTCATAAAGGTACGTAACCTACCTGGTCATAAAGGTACGTAACCTACCTGGTCATGAAGGTACGTAACCTACCTGGTCATAAAGGTACGTAATGTACCTGGTCATAAAGGTACGTAACCTACCTGGTCATGAAGGTACGTAACCTACCTGGTCATGAAGGTACGTAACCTACCTGGTCATAAAGGTACATAACCTACCTGTCATCAAGGTACTTAACCTACCTGGTCATAAAGGTACGTAACCTACCTGGTCATGAAGGTACGTAACCTACCTGGTCATAAAGGTACGTAACGTACCTGGTCATAAAGGTACGTAACCTACCTGGTCATGAAGGTACGTAACCTACCTGGTCATGAAGGTACGTAACCTACCTGGTCATAAAGGTACGTAACCTACCTGTCATCAAGGTACTTAACCTACCTGGTCATAAAGGTACGTAACCTACCTGGTCATGAAGGTACGTAACGTACCTGGCCATGAAGGTACGTAACGTACCTGGTCATAAAGGTACGTAACTTACCTGGTCATAAAGGTACGTAACCTACCTGGTCATGAAGGTACATAACCTACCTGGTCATGAAGGTACGTAACCTACCTGGTCATGAAGGAACCTAACCTACCTGGTCATGAAGGTACGTAACCTACCTGGTCATAAAGGTATCTAGCCTACCTGGTCATGAAGGTACGTAACCTACCAGGTCATAAAGGTACGTAACCTACCTGGTCATGAAGGTACGTAACGTACCTGGTCATGAAGGTACCTAACCTACCTGGTCATAAAGGTACATAACGTACCTGGTCATAAAGGTACGTAACGTACCTGGTCATGAAGGTACCTAACCTACCTGGTCATAAAGGTACGTAACCTACCTGGTCATGAAGGTACGTAACGTACCTGGTCATGAAGGTACGTAACCTACCTGGTCATAAAGGTATCTAGCCTACCTGGTCATGAAGGTACGTAACGTACCTGGTCATGAAGGTACCTAACCTACCTGGTCATAAAGGTACATAACGTACCTGGTCATAAAGGTACGTAACGTACCTGGTCATGAAGGTACCTAACCTACCTGGTCATAAAGGTACGTAACCTACCTGGTCATAAAGGTATCTAGCCTACCTGGTCATGAAGGTACGTAACCTACCAGGTCATAAAGGTACGTACCGTACCTGGTCATGAAGGTACGTAACGTACCTGATCATGAACTCAAGACACTTTAAGTGTTCTTCAGCATTATGTAGAGTATTGGTGTTCTTAATGGTGCTCTGCTCTAGAGTATTGGTGTTCTTAATGGTGCTCTGCTCTAGAGTATTGGTGTTCTTAATGGTGCTCTGCTCTAGAGTATTGGTGTTCTTAATGGTGCTCTGCTCTAGAGTATTGGTGTTCTTAATGGTGCTCTGCTCTAGAGTATTGGTGTTCTTAATGGTGCTCTGCTCTAGAGTATTGGTGTTCTTAATGGTGCTCTGCTCTAGAGTATTGGTGTTCTTAATGGTGCTCTGCTCTAGAGTATTGGTGTTCTTAATGGTGCTCTGCTCTAGAGTATTGGTGTTCTTAATGGTGCTCTGCTCTAGAGTATTGGTGTTCTTAATGGTGCTCTGCTCTAGAGTATTGGTGTTCTTAATGGTGCTCTGCTCTAGAGTATTGTTGTTCTTAATGGTGCTCTGCTCTAGAGTATTGGTGTTCTTAATGGTGCTCTGCTCTAGAGTATTGGTGTTCTTAATGGTGCTCTGCTCTAGAGTATTGGTGTTCTTAATGGTGCTCTGCTCTAGATTATTGGTGTTCTTAATGGTGCTCTGCTCTAGAGTATTGTTGTTCTTAATGGTGCTCTGCTCTAGAGTATTGGTGTTCTTAATGGTGCTCTGCTCTAGAGTATTGGTGTTCTTAATGGTGCTCTGCTCTAGAGTATTGGTGTTCTTAATGGTGCTCTGCTCTAGAGTATTGGTGTTCTTAATGGTGCTCTGCTCTAGAGTATTGTTGTTCTTAATGGTGCTCTGCTCTAGAGTATTGTTCTTAATGGTGCTCTGCTCTAGAGTATTGGTGTTCTTAATGGTGCTCTGCTCTAGAGTATTGGTGTTCTTAATGGTGCTCTGCTCTAGAGTATTGTTGTTCTTAATGGTGCTCTGCTCTAGAGTATTGTTGTTCTTAATGGTGCTCTGCTCTAGAGTATTGGTGTTCTTAATGGTGCTCTGCTCTAGAGTATTGGTGTTCTTAATGGTGCTCTGCTCTAGAGTATTGGTGTTCTTAATGGTGCTCTGCTCTAGAGTATTGGTGTTCTTAATGGTGCTCTGCTCTAGAGTATTGTTGTTCTTAATGGTGCTCTGCTCTAGAGTATTGTTGTTCTTAATGGTGCTCTGCTCTAGAGTATTGGTGTTCTTAATGGTGCTCTGCTCTAGAGTATTGGTGTTCTTAATGGTGCTCTGCTCTAGAGTATTGGTGTTCTTAATGGTGCTCTGCTCTAGAGTATTGGTGTTCTTAATGGTGCTCTGCTCTAGAGTATTGGTGTTCTTAATGGTGCTCTGCTCTAGAGTATTGGTGTTCTTAATGGTGCTCTGCTCTAGAGTATTGGTGTTCTTAATGGTGCTCTGCTCTAGAGTATTGGTGTTCTTAATGGTGCTCTGCTCTAGAGTATTGGTGTTCTTAATGGTGCTCTGCTCTAGAGTATTGGTGTTCTTAATGGTGCTCTGCTCTAGAGTATTGGTGTTCTTAATGGTGCTCTGCTCTAGAGTATTGGTGTTCTTAATGGTGCTCTGCTCTAGAGTATTGGTGTTCTTAATGGTGCTCTGCTCTAGAGTATTGGTGTTCTTAATGGTGCTCTGCTCTAGAGTATTGTTCTTAATGGTGCTCTGCTCTAGAGTATTGGTGTTCTTAATGGTGCTCTGCTCTAGAGTATTGTTGTTCTTAATGGTGCTCTGCTCTAGAGTATTGTTGTTCTTAATGGTGCTCTGCTCTAGAGTATTGTTGTTCTTAATGGTGCTCTGCTCTAGAGTATTGGTGTTCTTAATGGTGCTCTGCTCTAGAGTATTGTTGTTCTTAATGGTGCTCTGCTCTAGAGTATTGGTGTTCTTAATGGTGCTCTGCTCTAGAGTATTGGTGTTCTTAATGGTGCTCTGCTCTAGAGTATTGGTGTTCTTAATGGTGCTCTGCTCTAGAGTATTGGTGTTCTTAATGGTGCTCTGCTCTAGAGTATTGTTCTTAATGGTGCTCTGCTCTAGAGTATTGGTGTTCTTAATGGTGCTCTGCTCTAGAGTATTGTTGTTCTTAATGGTGCTCTGCTCTAGAGTATTGTTGTTCTTAATGGTGCTCTGCTCTAGAGTATTGTTGTTCTTAATGGTGCTCTGCTCTAGAGTATTGGTGTTCTTAATGGTGCTCTGCTCTAGAGTATTGTTGTTCTTAATGGTGCTCTGCTCTAGAGTATTGGTGTTCTTAATGGTGCTCTGCTCTAGAGTATTGGTGTTCTTAATGGTGCTCTGCTCTAGAGTATTGTTGTTCTTAATGGTGCTCTGCTCTAGAGTATTGTTGTTCTTAATGGTGCTCTGCTCTAGAGTATTGTTGTTCTTAATGGTGCTCTGCTCTAGAGTATTGGTGTTCTTAATGGTGCTCTGCTCTAGAGTATTGTTGTTCTTAATGGTGCTCTGCTCTAGAGTATTGGTGTTCTTAATGGTGCTCTGCTCTAGAGTATTGGTGTTCTTAATGGTGCTCTGCTCTAGAGTATTGGTGTTCTTAATGGTGCTCTGCTCTAACAAGAATATAACAGTGAGAGAATATTCTCCAGGATGAAATATAACAGATGGAAATCCTTAATATGGCAGACACAGACAGCTGAAACACAGACAGCTGAAACACAGACAGCTGAAACACAGACAGCTGAAACACAGACAGCTGAAACACAGACAGCTGAAACACAGACAGCTGAAACACAGACAGCTGAAACACAGACAGCTGAAACACAGACAGCTGAAACACAGACAGCTGAAACACAGACAGCTGAAACACAGACAGCTGAAACACAGACAGCTGAAACACAGACAGCTGAAACACAGACAGCTGAAACACAGACAGCTGAAACACAGACAGCTGAAACACAGACAGCTGAAACACAGACAGCTGAAACACAGACAGCTGAAACACAGACAGCTGAAACACAGACAGCTGAAACACAGACAGCTGAAACACAGACAGCTGAAACACAGACAGCTGAAACACAGACAGCTGAAACACAGACAGCTGAAACACAGACAGCTGAAACACAGACAGCTGAAACACAGAAACACAGACAGCTGAAACACAGACAGCTGAAACACAGACAGCTGAAACACAGACAGCTGAAACACATGAAACACAGACTGAAACACAGACAGCTGAAACACAGACAGCTGAAACACAGACAGCTGAAACACAGACAGCTGAAACACAGACAGCTGAAACACAGACAAACACAGACAGCTGAAACACAGACAGCTGAAACACAGACAGCTGAAACACAGACAGCTGAAACACAGACAGCTGAAACACAGACAGCTGAAACACAGACAGCTGAAACACAGACAGCTGAAACAGACAGCTGAAACACAGACAGCTGAAACACAGACAGCTGAAACACAGACAGCTGAAACACAGACAGCTGAAACACAGACAGCTGAAACACAGACAGCTGAAACACAGACAGCTGAAACACAGACAGCTGAAACACAAACAGCTGAAACACAGACAGCTGAAACACAGACAGCTGAAACACAGACAGCTGAAACTCATCCATCTAAACAAGTGCTTATATCCAGTGTCCAAATTATCTTTGTTAATTTGATTCAAAATAGAAATGGAAGCCAGAAGCAGTCACATCTTTCTAAGTTAATCTTGTGTCAGCTTGTCTTATCTTCTGTCCAGTACATTATACTCTCACTACTGGAATATATTGGACATTTTTGCTCGTTTATATCATTATATATTATTTCTCTGTGTAATCATGGTATTATTTCTTCCTAATTATCACATTTCTCTTTTGTTCTGAATCACAGCATGTGATCCAAAGCTTATTCATTCATTGAAATTTATTTTTATTTATTTTTTTTATCACACTGGCCGATTCCCACCAAGGCAGGGTGGCCCGAAAAAGAAAAACTTTCACCATCATTCACTCCATCACTGTCTTGCCAGAAGGGTGCTTTACACTACAGTTTTTAAACTGCAACATTAACACCCCTCCTTCAGAGTGCAGGCACTGTACTTCCCATCTCCAGGACTCAAGTCCGGCCTGCCGGTTTCCCTGAACCCCTTCATAAATGTTACTTTGCTCACACTCCAACAGCACGTCAAGTATTAAAAACCATTCGTCTCCATTCACTCCTATCAAACACGCTCACGCACGCCTGCTGGAAGTCCAAGCCCCTCGCACACAAAACCTCCTTTACCCCCTCCCTCCAACCTTTCCTAGGCCGACCCCTACCCCGCCTTCCTTCCACTACAGACTGATACACTCTTGAAGTCATTCTGTTTCGCTCCATTCTCTCTACATGTCCGAACCACCTCAACAACCCTTCCTCAGCCCTCTGGACAACAGTTTTGGTAATCCCGCACCTCCTCCTAACTTCCAAACTACGAATTCTCTGCATTATATTCACACCACACATTGCCCTCAGACATGACATCTCCACTGCCTCCAGCCTTCTCCTCGCTGCAACATTCATCACCCATGCTTCACACCCATATAAGAGCGTTGGTAAAACTATACTCTCATACATTCCCCTCTTTGCCTCCAAGGACAAAGTTCTTTGTCTCCACAGACTCCTAAGTGCACCACTCACCCTTTTCCCCTCATCAATTCTATGATTCACCTCATCCTTCATAGACTCATCCGCTGACACGTCCACTCCCAAATATCTGAATACATTCACCTCCTCCATACTCTCTCCCTCCAATCTGATATCCAATCTATCATCACCTAATATTTTTGTTATCCTCATAACCTTACTCTTTCCTGTATTCACTTTTAATTTTCTTCTTTTGCACACCCTACCAAATTCATCCACCAATCTCTGCAACTTCTCTTCAGAATCTCCCAAGAGCACAGTGTCATCAGCAAAGAGCAACTGTGACAACTCCCACTTTATGTGTGATTCTTTATCTTTTAACTTCACGCCTCTTGTCAAGACCCTCGCATTTACTTCTCTTACAACCCCATCTATAAATATATTAAACAACCACGGTGACATCACACATCCTTGTCTAAGGCCTACTTTTACTGGGAAATAATTTCCCTCTTTCCTATGTACTCTAACTTGAGCCTCACTATCCTCGTAAAAACTCTTCACTGCTTTCAGTAACCTACCTCCTACACCATACACCTGCAACATCTGCCACATTGCCCCCCTATCCACCCTGTCATACGCCTTTTCCAAATCCATAAATGCCACAAAGACCTCTTATGTTTCACTGTAAACACCTGGTCCACACACCCCCTACCTTTCCTAAAGCCTCCTTGTTCATCTGCTATCCTATTCTCAGTCTTATTTTTAATTCTTTCAATAATAACTCTACCATACACTTTACCAGGTATTCTCAACAGACTTAATCCCCTATAATTTTTGCACTCTCTTTTGTCCCCTTTGCCTTTATACAAAGAAACTATGCATGCTCTCTGCCAATCCCTAGGTACCTTACCCTCTTCCATACATTTATTAAATAATTGCACCAACCACTCCAAAACTATATCCCCACCAGCTTTTAACATTTCTATCTTTATCCCATCAATCCCGAATGCCTTACCCCTTTTCATTTTACCTACTGCCACACAAACTTCCCCCACACTCACAACTGTCTCTTCCTCACTCCTACAAGATGTTATTCCTCCTTGCCCTGTACACGAAATCACAGATTCCCTATCTTCATCAACATTTAACAATTCCTCAAAATATTCCCTTCATCTTCCCAGTACCTCTAACTCTCCATTTAATAACTCTCCTCTCCTATTTTTAACTGACAAATCCATTTGTTCTCTAGGCTTCCTTAACTTAACTTGTTAATCTCACTCCAAAACTTTTTCTTATTTTCAACAAAATTTTTTGATAACATCTCACCCACTCTCTCATTTGCTCTCTTTTTACATTGCTTCACCACTCTCTTAACCTCTCTCTTTTTCTCCATATACTCTTCCCTCCTTGCATCACTTCTACTTTGTAAAAACTTCTCATATGCTAACTTTTTCTCCCTTACTACTCTCTTTACATCATCATTCCACCAATTGCTCCTCTTCCCTCCCGCACCCACTTTCCTGTAACCACAAACTTCTGCTGAACACTCTAACACTACATTTTTAAACCTACCCCATACCTCTTCGACCCCATTGTCTATGCTCTCATTAGCCCATCTATCCTCTAATAGCTGTTTATATCTTTCCCTAACTGCCTCCTCTTTTAGTTTATAAACCTTCACCTCTCTCTTCCCTGATGCTTCTATTCTCCTTGTATGCCATCTACCTTTTACTCTCAGTGTAGCTACAACTAGAAAGTGATCTGATATATCTGTGGCCCCTCTATAAACATGTACATCCTGAAGTCTACTCAACAGTCTTTTATCTACCAATACATAATCCAACAAACTACTGTCATTTCGCCCTACATCATATCTTGTATACTTATTTATCCTCTTTTTCTTAAAATATGTATTACCTATAACTAAACCCCTTTCTATACAAAGTTCAATCAAAGGGCTCCCATTATCATTTACACCTGGCACCCCAAACTTACCTACCACACCCTCTCTAAAAGTTTCTCCTACTTTAGCATTCGGGTCCCCTACCACAATTACTCTCTCACTTGGTTCAAAGGCTCCTATACATTCACTTAACATCTCCCAAAATCTCTCTCTCTCCTCTGCATTCCTCTCTTCTCCAGGTGCATACACGCTTATTATGACCCACTTCTCGCATCCAACCTTTACTTTAATCCACATAATTTTCGCATTTACACATTCATATTCTCTTTTCTCCTTCCATAACTGATCATTCAACATTACTGCTACCCCTTCCATTGCTCTAACTCTCTCAGATACTCCAGATTTAATCCCATTTAGTTCCCCCCACCGAAACTCCCCTACCCCCTTCAGCTTTGTTTCGCTTAGGGCCAGGACATCCAACTTCTTTTCATTCATAACATCAGCAATCATCTGTTTCTTGTCATCTGCACTACATCCACGCACATTCAAGCATCCCAGTTTTATAAAGTTTTTCTTCTCTTTTTTAGTAAATGTCTACACGAGAAGGGGTTACTAGCCCATTGCTCCCGGCATTTTAGTCGCCTCATACGACACGCATGGCTTACGAAGGAAAGATTCTTTTCCACTTCCCCAAGGACAATAGAAGAAATAAAGAACAAGAGCTATTTAGAAAAAGGAGAAAAACCTATATGTATGTATATATATATGCATGTGCGTGTCTGTGAAGAGTGACCAAAGTGTAAGTTGGAGTAGCAAGATATCCCTGTTATCTAGCGTGGTTATGAGACAGAAAGAGACACCAGCAATCCTACCATCATGTACAACAGTTACAGGTTTCTGTTTCACAGTCATCTGGCAGGACGGTAGTACTTCCCTGGGTGGTTGCTGTCTACCAACCTACTACCTTAATTTTATATTCGTTTAAAAGACTGATTTTGTTTTGGGCATTGAGAATGTGTCAAGTTCGTAGTGTCAAGTTCGGAGACTCCTGAGTTAAGATGTGGCGCTCGTAGTGTCAAGTTCGGAGACTCCTGAGTTAAGAAGTGGCGCTCGTAGTGTCAAGTTCGGAGACTCCTGAGTTAAGATGTGGCGCTCGTAGTGTCAAGTTCGGAGACTCCTGAGTTAAGATGTGGCGCTCGTAGTGTCAAGTTCGGAGACTCCTGAGTTAAGATGTGGCGCTCGTAGTGTCAAGTTCGGAGACTCCTGAGTTAAGATGTGGCGCTCGTAGTGTCAAGTTCGGAGACTCCTGAGTTAAGATGTGGCGCTCGTAGTGTCAAGTTCGGAGACTCCTGAGTTAAGAAGTGGCGCTCGTAGTGTCAAGTTCGGAGACTCCTGAGTTAAGATGTGGCGCTCGTAGTGTCAAGTTCGGAGACTCCTGAGTTAAGATGTGGCGCTCGTAGTGTCAAGTTCGGAGACTCCTGAGTTAAGATGTGGCGCTCGTAGTGTCAAGTTCGGAGACTCCTGAGTTAAGATGTGGCGCTCGTAGTGTCAAGTTCTAAGAAGTGGCGCTCGTAGTGTCAAGTTCGGAGACTCCTGAGTTAAGATGTGGCGCTCGTAGTGTCAAGTTCGGAGACTCCTGAGTTAAGAAGTGGCGCTCGTAGTGTCAAGTTCGGAGACTCCTGAGTTAAGAAGTGGCGCTCGTAGTGTCAAGTTCGGAGACTCCTGAGTTAAGATATATTATTATAATCAAGAGGGAAGCGCTAAACTCGTAGGATTATACAGCGGCTGTGGGGGGGATGTGGAAGGTATTCTGGTTTAATTCAGGGAACTGGAGCACAGATCCAATTCCCTAGATCAAGAGCCCCTCACCAACATTAAGTAACCTTCCTGAGTAGGGGTGGGTTAAGTAACCTTTCTTGGGTAGGGGTGGGTTAAGTACCCTTTTTTGGGTAGGGGTGGGTTAAGTAAGCTTCCTTGGGTAGGGGTGGGTTAAGTAAGCTTCCTTGGGTAGGGGTGGGTTAAGTAAGCTTCCTTGGGTAGGGGTGGGTTAAGTAAGCTTCCTTGGGTAGGGGTGGGTTAAGTAAGCTTCCTTGGGTAGGGGTGGGTTAAGTAAGCTTCCTTGGGTAGGGGTGGGTTAAGTAAGCTTCCTTGGGTAGGGGTGGGTTAAGTAAGCTTCCTTGGGTAGGGGTGGGTTAAGTAACCTTCCTTGGGTAGGGGTGGGTTAAGTAAGCTTCCTTGGGTAGGGGTGGGTTAAGTACCCTTTTTTGGGTAGGGGTGGGTTAAGTAAGCTTCCTTGGGTAGGGGTGGGTTAAGTAACCTTCCTTGGGTAGGGGTGGGTTAAGTAACCTTCCTTGGGTAGGGGTGGGTTAAGTAAGCTTCCTTGGGTAGGGGTGGGTTAAGTAACCTTCCTTGGGTAGGGGTGGGTTAAGTAACCTTCCTTGGGTAGGGGTGGGTTAAGTAACCTTCCTTGGGTAGGGGTGGGTTAAGTAAGCTTCCTTGGGTAGGGGTGGGTTAAGTAAGCTTCCTTGGGTAGGGGTGGGTTAAGTAACCTTCCTTGGGTAGGGGTGGGTTAAGTAAGCTTCCTTGGGTAGGGGTGGGTTAAGTAAGCTTCCTTGGGTAGGGGTGGGTTAAGTAAGCTTCCTTGGGTAGGGGTGGGTTAAGTAAGCTTCCTTGGGTAGGGGTGGGTTAAGTAAGCTTCCTTGGGTAGGGGTGGGTTAAGTAAGCTTCCTTGGGTAGGGGTGGGTTAAGTAACCTTCCTTGGGTAGGGGTGGGTTAAGTAAGCTTCCTTGGGTAGGGGTGGGTTAAGTAAGCTTCCTTGGGTAGGGGTGGGTTAAGTAAGCTTCCTTGGGTAGGGGTGGGTTAAGTAACCTTCCTTGGGTAGGGGTGGGTTAAGTAACCTTCCTTGGGTAGGGGTGGGTTAAGTAACCTTCCTTGGGTAGGGGTGGGTTAAGTAACCTTCCTTGAGTAGGGGTGGGTTAAGTAACCTTCTTTGGGTAGGGGTGGGTTAAGTAACCTTCCTTGGGTAGGGGTGGGTTAAGTAACCTTCCTTGGGTAGGGGTGGGTTAAGTAACCTTCCTTGGGTAGGGGTGGGTTAAGTAAGCTTCCTTGGGTAGGGGTGGGTTAAGTAAGCTTCCTTGGGTAGGGGTGGGTTAAGTAAGCTTCCTTGGGTAGGGGTGGGTTAAGTAACCTTCCTTGGGTAGGGGTGGGTTAAATAAGCTCCCTTGGGTAGGGGTGGGTTAAGTAACCTTCCTTGGGTAGGGGTGGGTTAAGTAAGCTTCCTTGGGTAGGGGTGGGTTAAGCTTCCTTGGGTAGGGGTGGGATAAGTAAGCTTCCTTGGGTAGGGGTGGGTTAAGTAAGCTTCCTTGGGTAGGGGTGGGTTAAGTAACCTTCCTTGGGTAGGGGTGGGTTAAGTAAGCTTCCTTGGGTAGGGGTGGGTTAAGTCTTCCTTGGGTAGGGGTGGGTTAAGTAACCTTCCTTGGGTAGGGGTGGGTTAAGTAACCTTCCCTTCCTTGGGTAGGGGTGGGTTAAGTAACCTTCCTTGGGTAGGGGTGGGTTAAGTAACCTTCCTTGGGTAGGGGTGGGTTAAGTAACCTTCCTTGGGTAGGGGTGGGTTAAGTAACCTTCCTTGGGTAGGGGTGGGTTAAGTAACCTTCCTTGGGTAGGGGTGGGTTAAGTAACCTTCCTTCCTTGGGTAGGGGTGGGTTAAGTAAGCTTCCTTGGGTAGGGGTGGGTTAAGTAAGCTTCCTTGGGTAGGGGTGGGTTAAGTAAGCTTCCTTGGGTAGGGGTGGGTTAAGTAAGCTTCCTTGGGTAGGGGTGGGTTAAGTAAGCTTCCTTGGGTAGGGGTGGGTTAAGTAAGCTTCCTTGGGTAGGGGTGGGTTAAGTAAGCTTCCTTGGGTAGGGGTGGGTTAAGTAACCTTCCTTGGGTAGTGGTGGGTTAAGTAAGCTTCCTTGGGTAGGGGTGGGTTAAGTAAGCTTCCTTGGGTAGGGGTGGGTTAAGTAACCTTCCTTGGGTAGGGGTGGGTTAAGTAACCTTCCTTGGGTAGGGGTGGGTTAAGTAACCTTCCTTGGGTAGGGGTGGGTTAAGTAACCTTCCTTGGGTAGGGGTGGGTTAAGTAACCTTCCTTGGGTAGGGGTGGGTTAAGTAACCTTCTTTGGGTAGGGGTGGGTTAAGTAACCTTCCTTGGGTAGGGGTGGGTTAAGTAACCTTCCTTGGGTAGGGGTGGGTTAAGTAACCTTCCTTGGGTAGGGGTGGGTTAAGTACCTTCCTTGGGTAGGGGTGGGTTAAGTAAGCTTCCTTGGGTTGGGTTAAGTAGCTTCCTTGGGTAGGGGTGGGTTAAGTAAGCTTCCTTGGGTAGGGGTGGGTTAAGTAAGCTTCCTTGGGTAGGGGTGGGTTAAATAAGCTCCCTTGGGTTAAGTAAGCTTCCTTGGGTGGGTTAAGTAAGCTTCCTTGGGTAGGGGTGGGTTAAGTAACCTTCCTTGGGTAGGGGTGGGTTAAGTAACCTTCCTTGGGTAGGGGTGGGTTAAGTAACCTTCTTTGGGTAGGGGTGGGTTAAGTAACCTTCCTTGGGTAGGGGTGGGTTAAGTAACCTTCCTTGGGTAGGGGTGGGTTAAGTAACCTTCCTTGGGTAGGTGTGGGTTAAGTGACCTTCCTTGGGTAGGGGTGGGTTAAGTAAGCTTCCTTGGGTAGGGGTGGGTTAAGTAAGCTTCCTTGGGTAGGGGTGGGTTAAGTAACCTTCCTTGGGTAGGGGTGGGTTAAGTAAGCTTCCTTGGGTAGGGGTGGGTTAAGTAAGCTTCCTTGGGTAGGGGTGGGTTAAGTAAGCTTCCTTGGGTAGGGGTGGGTTAAATAAGCTTCCTTGGGTAGGGTTGGGTTAAAGGGTTGGGTAAGCTTCCTTGGGTAGGGGTGGGTTAAGTAAGCTTCCTTGGGTAGGGGTGGGTTAAGTAAGCTTCCTTGGGTAGGGGTGGGTTAAGTAACCTTCCTTGGGTAGGGGTGGGTTAAGTAACCTTCCTTGGGTAGGGGTGGGTTAAGTAACCTTCCTTGGGTAGGGGTGGGTTAAGTAACCTTCCTTGGGTAGGGGTGGGTTAAGTAACCTTCCTTGGGTAGGGGTGGGTTAAGTAACCTTCCTTGGGTAGGGGTGGGTTAAGTAACCTTCCTTGGGTAGGGGTGGGTTAAGTAACCTTCCTTGGGTAGGGGTGGGTTAAGTAACCTTCCTTGGGTAGGGGTGGGTTAAGTAACCTTCCTTGGGTAGGGGTGGGTTAAGTAACCTTCCTTGGGTAGGGGTGGGTTAAGTAACCTTCCTTGGGTAGGGGTGGGTTAAGTAAGCTTCCTTGGGTAGGGGTGGGTTAAGTAAGCTTCCTTGGGTAGGGGTGGGTTAAGTAAGCTTCCTTGGGTAGGGGTGGGTTAAGTAAGCTTCCTTGGGTAGGGGTGGGTTAAGTAAGCTTCCTTGGGTAGGGGTGGGTTAAGTAAGCTTCCTTGGGTAGGGGTGGGTTAAGTAACCTTCCTTGGGTAGGGGTGGGTTAAGTAACCTTCCTTGGGTAGGGGTGGGTTAAGTAAGCTTCCTTGGGTAGGGGTGGGTTAAGTAAGCTTCCTTGGGTAGGGGTGGGTTAAGTAACCTTCCTTGGGTAGGGATGGGTTAAGTAACCTTCCTTAAGTACCTTCCTTTAGGGGTGGGTTAAGTAAGTAGGCTTCCTTGGGTAGGGGTGGGTTAAGTAACTTGGGTAGGGGTGGGTTAAGTAACCTTCCTTGGGTAGGGGTGGGTTAAGTAACCTTCCTTGGGTAGGGGTGGGTTAAGTAACCTTCCTTGGGTAGGGGTGGGTTAAGTAACCTTCCTTAAAGTAGGGTTGGGTTAAGTAACCTTCCTCGGGTAGGGGTGGGTTAAGTAACCTTCCTTGGGTAGGGGTGGGTTAAGTAACCTTCCTTGGGTAGGGGTGGGTTAAGTAACCTTCCTTGGGTAGGGGTGGGTTAAGTAACCTTCCTTGGGTAGGGGTGGGTTAAGTAACCTTCCTGGGGTAGGGGTGGGTTAAGTAACCTTCCTTGGGTAGGGGTGGGTTAAGTAACCTTCCTTGGGTAGGGGTGGGTTAAGTAACCTTCCTTGGGTAGGGGTGGGTTAAGTAACCTTCCTGGCTGCACGCAAACCAACGTACGAGCCACAGCCCGGCTGATCAGGAACTGACTTTAGGTGCTTGTCCAGTGCCAGTAACTGCCAGGGGTCTGTTGGTAATCCCCCTTATGTGTTGGGTAGGGGTGGGTTAAGGTGAGATCCTCCGACATAATCACTCCCAGGTCTTTGACGTTGGTGTTTCGCTCTATTTTGTGGCCAGAATTTGTTTTGTACTCTGATGAAGATTTAATTTCCTCATGTTTACCATATCTGAGTAATTGAAATTTCTCATCGTTGAACTTCATATTGTTTTCCGCAGCCCACTGAAAGATTTGGTTGATGTCCGCCTGGAGCCTTGCAGTGTCTACAATGGAAGACACTGTCATGCAGATTCGGGTGTCATCTGCAAAGGAAGACACGGTGCTGTGGCTGACATCCTTGTCTATGTCGGATATGAGGATGAGGAACAAGATGGGAGCTAGTACTGTGCCTTGTGGAACAGAGCTTTTCACCGTAGCTGCCTCGGACTTTACTCTGTTGACGACTACTCTCTGTGTTCTGTTAGTGAGGAAATTATAGATCCATCGACCGACTTTTCCTGTTATTCCTTTAGCACGCATTTTGTGCGCTATTACGCCATGGTCACACTTGTCGAAGGCTTTTGCAAAGTCTGTATATATTACATCTGCATTCTTTTTGTCTTCTAGTGCATTTAGGACCTTGTCGTAGTGATCCAATAGTTGAGACAGACAGGAGCGACCTGTTCTAAACCCATGTTGCCCTGGGTTGTGTAACTGATGGGTTTCTAGATGGGTGGTGATCTTGCTTCTTAGGACCCTTTCAAAGATTTTTATGATATGGGATGTTAGTGCTATTGGTCTGTAGTTCTTTGCTATTGCTTTACTGCCCCCTTTGTGGAGTGGGGCTATGCCTGTTGTTTTTAGTAACTGAGGGACGACCCCCGTGTCCATGCTCCCTCTCCATAGGATGGAAAAGGCTCGTGATAGGGGCTTCTTGCAGTTCTTGATGAACACAGAGTTCCATGAGTCTGGCCCTGGGGCAGAGTGCATGGGCATGTCATTTATCGCCTGTTCGAAGTCATTTGGCGTCAGGATAACATCGGATAGGCTTGTGTTAACTAAATTTTGTGGCTCTCTCATAAAAAATTAATTTTGATCTTCGACTCTCAGTCTGGTTAGCGGCTTGCTAAAAACTGAGTCATATTGGGTTAAGTAAGCTTCCTTGGGTAGGGGTGGGTTAAGTAAGCTTCCTTGGGTAGGGGTGGGTTAAGTAAGCTTCCTTGGGTAGGGGTGGGTTAAGTAACCTTCCTTGGGTAGGGATGGGTTAAGTAACCTTCCTTGAGTAGGGGTGGGTTAAGTAAGCTTCCTTGGGTAGGGGTGGGTTAAGTAACCTTCCTTGGGTAGGGGTGGGTTAAGTAACCTTTCTTGGGTAGGGGTGGGTTAAGCAATTGACTGAAACAACTCATTGATCAAAAGAGACACATTTGCAGGTGAATCAAAAGAGGGAAGTGATTTACATATCAACTGGTTTATCTGCTGAGTGGTTTACCTAGTAACTGGTGTGCCAGCTGAGTGGTTTACCTAGTAACTGGAGTGCCAGCTGAGTGGATTACCTAGTAACTGGAGTGCCAGCTGAGTGGATTACCTAGTAACTGGTGTGCCAGCTGAGTGGATTACCTAGTAACTGGTGTGCCAGCTGAATGGTTTACCTAGTAACTGGTGTGCCAGCTGAATGGTTTACCTAGTAACTGGTGTGCCAGCTGAATGGTTTACCTAGTAACTGGTGTGCCAGCTGAATGGTTTACCTAGTAACTGGTGTGCCAGCTGAATGGTTTACCTAGTAACTGGTGTGCCAGCTGAATGGTTTACCTAGTAACTGATGTGCCAGCTGAATGGTTTACCTAGTAACTGGTGTGCCAGCTGAATGGTTTACCTAGTAACTGGTGTGCCAGCTGAATGGTTTACCTAGTAACTGATGTGCCAGCTGAGTGGTTTACCTAGTAACTGGTGTGCCAGCTGAATGGTTTACCTAGTAACTGGTGTGCCAGCTGAATGGTTTACCTAGTAACTGGTGTGCCAGCTGAATGGTTTACCTAGTAACTGATGTGCCAGCTGAGTGGTTTACCTAGTAACTGGTGTGCCAGCTGAATGGTTTACCTAGTAACTGGTGTGCCAGCTGAATGGTTTACCTAGTAACTGATGTGCCAGCTGAATGGTTTACCTAGTAACTGATGTGCCAGCTGAGTGGTTTACCTAGTAACTGGTGTGCCAGCTGAATGGTTTACCTAGTAACTGGTGTGCCAGCTGAATGGTTTACCTAGTAACTGATGTGCCAGCTGAATGGTTTACCTAGTAACTGGTGTGCCAGCTGAATGGTTTACCTAGTAACTGATGTGCCAGCTGAGTGGTTTACCTAGTAACTGGTGTGCCAGCTGAATGGTTTACCTAGTAACTGGTGTGCCAGCTGAATGGTTTACCTAGTAACTGGTGTGCCAGCTGAGTGGATTACCTAGTAACTGGTGTGCCAGCTGAATGGTTTACCTAGTAACTGGTGTGCCAGCTGAATGGTTTACCTAGTAACTGGTGTGCCAGCTGAATGGTTTACCTAGTAACTGGTGTGCCAGCTGAATGGTTTACCTAGTAACTGGTGTGCCAGCTGAGTGGATTACCTAGTAACTGGTGTGCGAACTGAATGGTTTACCTAGTAACTGGTGTGCCAGCTGAATGGTTTACCTAGTAACTGGTGTGCCAGCTGAATGGTTTACCTAGTAACTGGTATGCCAGCTGAGTAGTTTACCTATCAACTAACACACTGGTAATACTTGGTTTTCCAGCTCATTAATCAAATAATCACCACACAGTATCTTTAAAAAAAATTCATACACCAATTTAGTTCATTTATAGGAACAAGTGTCAAATAAACGTATTGATGTTGCAGGAGTGACGTCGCTGCACCTGGCAGCTAGACGAGGTCGCTCGACCTCTGCCAGAGCCCTGATCGACGCCGGAGCAAACCTGGACGCCCAAGACAATGCTCTACGGACGCCTCTACATGTCTCTGTCCTGGGGGAGTCCACAGAAGTTATGAAACTACTACTGGAAGCAGGTTGCAACTACAATGCCCTCAATAATACCTCCTTCACGGCTATGCACGTGGCGGCCTTGTCTGGTAATGAAAAGGCTATTCAGGAACTGTGTGCAGCTGGTCTGAGCCCAGAAGAGAGGGATGAGTTAGGTCTCCTGCCTGAGGAAGTTGCTGAAGCATGGGGCAAACATAACACCGCTTGGCTCCTACGTAAGATGCCTAAAAGCAAGGACAATAGCGGCCCTAAGCCTATCCGACAAATGTTGGTAAGCTGCTCCTGACTCACCAAATCGTAATAACACGAATGTAAACAAATTACGGATTATTATTATTGTTATAATCAAGGGGAAGCGCTAAACCCGGAGGATTATACAGCGCCTGGGGGGGATGTGGAAGGTATTCAGGCTTAATTCGGGGAACTGGAGCACAGATCCAATTCCCTAAATCAAGAGCCCCTCACAACATCAAGGAACCTTCCCTGAGGGGAACAAATTATGGAATGGGTGGGGTTTGAAACCTTATTAGGTGAGTCCTATACACCTTCTGTGGTGATAAATTAGACACATGTGCGACTCTTGGATATCTTTATTGAGGAAACGTTTCGCCACACAGTGGCTTCATCAGTCCATACGTAGGAGAAACTTGAAGAACAGGAGGAGAATGAGGTAATCAGTCCCTCAACCTTGAGTCGATGTGTTCAGTCCATCAATCTTGAATAGAACACGGCATATGAGCGGAGAAGCAGCTTATAACCCGTATGGCAGGAGAGGTGCAGCAGTCATAGGTAGTGTCATATTTGTTCAGTGTGGAAGTAGGTCGTGCCCAAGAATTAGGCAAGCGAAGAATTCCCAAGTATTAAGATCCCAAGAAGTTGCAGTGTCTGACAGGTTTGTAGATGAATGGTTCAGAGAACCGACATGTTGATAAATTAGACAACATGTAGGTTCTCTGAACCATTCATCTACAAACCTTCTGTGGTGTATGGAAATATATCTAGGTGGATGAATCTTATTAGAGGCAGCTGGCTAATTGGCTTGCGCACTGACCTCTGACTTTTAGGACTCCCTGGCAATGAGTTCAAGTCCCTCCCGCTTCGTGAATTGTTGACAAGCTTGCCAGCTAACTGGTTATGTACTAGTTGTATACTAGCCTATATGCAATTATTATTAAACAAGTGCCAGTAGTTCAGTGTAAATGGTCGTAAGGTTCAAGCCTCCTTCCGCTTACCTGACCACCCAGGTTATTGGTGATTGCGTTAAGCAGGTGATGTTGTACCTAGCTATATATATTCGTGAACCTGTACCAGCGCTTCCCTTTCGTGAATCAAACCTGATTTTCTTCCATTGGCCAGGAAGTGTATGGTCTGCCACCAGCCTGGCGCTTCCTCATCTACGTAATAACAATGTACTTGGTTAGGTTATATTTGTATAGTCTGACCTTGTCTTACTACACTGCGTACATGTGGTGTTAGCCACACTCTGTACCTGTGGTGTTAGCCACACTCTGTACCTGTGGTGTTAGCCATACACTGTTCCTGTGGTGTTAGCCACACTCTGTACCAGTGGTGTTAGCCACACACTTCCTGTGGTGTTAGCCACACACTGTTCCTGTGGTGTTAGCCACACTCTGTACCTGTGGTGTTAGCCACACTCTGTACCTGTGGTGTTAGCCACACACTGTTCCTGTGGTGTTAGCCACACACTGTTCCTGTGGTGTTAGCCACACTCTCTTCCTGTGGTGTTAGCCACACACTTCCTGTGGTGTAGCTCCTGTGGTGTTAGCCAAACTCTTCATGTGGTGTTAGCCACAGTGTGTACCTGTGGTGTTAGCCACACACTGTACCTGTGGTGTTAGCCACACTCTGTACCTGTGGTGTTAGCCACAGTGTGTACCTGTGGTGTTAGCCACACTCTGTACCTGTGGTGTTAGCCACAATCTGTACCTGTGGTGTTAGCCACACACTGTTCCTGTGGTGTTAGCCACACACTGTTCCTGTGGTGTTAGCCACACTCTGTACCTGGGGTATTAGCCAAATTGTGCTTGTGGTGTTAGCCAAACTCTTCATGTGGTGTTAGCCACAGTGTGTACCTGTGGTGTTAGCCACAGTGTGTACCTGTGGTGTTAGCCACAGTGTGTACCTGTGGTGTTAGCCACACACTGTACCTGTGGTGTTAGCCACACACTGTTCCTGTGGTGTTAGCCACAGTGTGTACCTGTGGTGTTAGCCACAGTCTGTACCTGTGGTGTTAGCCACACACTGTACCTGTGGTGTTAGCCACACCATACCTGTGGTATACACTGAAAGCAGCACTGTATACATACAGATTTAGGTATACGTGTTTCTAAGTATTTACAAACTTGGAGGTTACTACTAACACTGCGTGTTAATTTAAAACTGTTGATGTACAGGTGAGAATCAGTCGTAATATCTCACATGAATATATAAAAATTGTCTCGGAAGTAAATGATACCCATATTTCTCACCTTGTTTAAAACAGGACGAGTATCATACTTACTTACTTACTTACTTACTTATACATGTTTGTGTTTGATTATAGTAAGACTAAGTGATTTATTCAATAATTGTCTTATTTGTATAATAATAATGATATAAAATATATATTGTTATTAATAATAATATGTGATATAAAATCACTAATGAGAATTACGTTTTATATATATAGTTTTCTGGTTATTGTGAAGTCATAAGAAATATTAATTACTAATATTTACAGAGAAGAAGCTGGGAGGAATATGAATCAGAAGGTGAGAAAACTCTCAGTTGGGTACATCAAGAAACCTTGGTCTTTATTAAAGAAAACATTCCTGAGAACCGTGATGGACATTACCAGAACCCTGAGGGTTTGACGGCCCTCCACGTGGCTGCCAAGTTGGGCCACACAGCTATAGCAAGGGTGTTGATGGTCTCGTGTGGGGCCCTACCTGGAGTGCTGACCTATGACTGCCAGACTCCTGCAGACCTGGCACGGCAGGCAGGTCACAGGGACCTGGCCAAAATTATCACGGATGCTGATCAGCCTCAGGTATATAATGTTAGTCTTCTTATCTGGAGACATTCTATTTAGAGGGGAGGGGGGAGGGGGTGGAGGAGGTGGAGGTGGGAGGGGGAGGGGGGTGATACTACAGTTCAATACTGCAAGTATTCCCACCCCTCCATCAGAGTGCAAGTAGTGTACTTCCCACCTCCACCCCTCCATCAGAGTGCAAGTAGTGTACTTCCCACCTCCACCCCTCCATCAGAGTGCAAGTAGTGTACTTCCCACCTCCACCCCTCCATCAGAGTGCAGGTACTGTACTTCCCACCTCCACCCCTCCATCAGAGTGCAGGTACTGTACTTCCCACCTCCACCCCTCCATCAGAGTGCAGGTACTGTACTTCCCACCTCCACCCCTCCATCAGAGTGCAGGTACTGTACTTCCCACCTCCACCTCTCCTTCAGAGTGCAGGCACTGTACTGCTCAAATCCAGCTAACCGACTTCTCTGAATCCCTTCATAAATGTTAACTGGCTCACACTCCAACAGCATATTATGTCATAAAAGCCATTTACCTCCACTCACTTCTAACATGTTCACGTACGCTTGCAGGATGTCTAAGCCCCTCACTCACGAAACCTTCACTCCCTCCTCCAACCTTCCCAAGACGACTTCTACCCCGCCTTCCCTCCGCTACTGATTTATACGATCTCCAAATCATCTTATTTCGTTCCATCGTCTCTAAATGTCCGAGCCACTTCAACAACCCCTATCCAGTTCTTTAGATAATACCTTTAATAATCTCACACCTCCTCCTAATCTCCAGGGTACCTCTGCACAATATTCACACCAAACATTGCCTGAGACACGACTTCCCCACTGCCTCTAGCCTTCTCATTTCTGCAGCATTAGCCACCCATACTTTACACTCAAATAACAGCATTGGCACCATTATGCTCTCATAGAGTCCCCTTTTGCCTCCATGGATAACGTTCTTTGCCTCCACAGATTCTTCAAAGCACCACTCACCTTTCTTTCCTCGTCAGTTCTATGGTTCACCTCGTCTTTCATAGACCCATTTGATTATAAGTTCTATCCAAAATATCTGATCACATTTAATTCCTCCATACTCCTTCCCTTGAATCTGATCAACAATCGTTCATTACCTAAATTTTTGTTACCCTCATCACTTTGCTCTTTCCAATATTCACTTTGAATTTCTTTTACATACCCTCCCAAATTTGTCCACCAATCTTTGCAATTTCTCTTCAAAATCTACCAAAAGCACCGTGTCATCAGCAGAAACCAATGGTAACAGCTCCCACTTTGTGTTAGATTCTTTATCTTCCATACCAGCACCTCACTCCCACACCCCTGCCTTCACTTCTCTTACAACCCAATCTATAAATATATTAAACAACCATGGTGACATCACACATCCTTGTCTAAGGCCTACTTTTACCGGGAAATAATCTCCCTCTTTTCTACATACTCTAACCTGTGCCTCACAATCCTCAGACAAACTCTTAACTGCTTTAAGTAGCCTACCACCTATTCCATATTCTTGCAAAATTTTCCACAGTGCTCTCCTATCCACCCTATCATATGCCTTTTCAAAATCACTTCTTTCAATAATAACTCTATCATACACTTTACCAGGTAGTCTGAACATGCTTCCCTATAATTCTTACACCCTCTTTTATCCACATTGCCTTTATGCAAAGGAATTATGAATCCTCTCTGCCAGTCCCTAGTTACCGTCCCCGCTTTCATACAATTCATCAGTGACGAACTTCAGTTCTACACGGTTCTAAACTGACGAATTGAGTATCATTCAGGCTCTGCAGCTCTGTTAACCTTGTGGATAAACCAGCATTTACCTATGAGTGGTCAGCCTCTAGTAATAGAATTGTTTTCCCATTTGCTGCTTCCCCTAGACTCATTTTCTCTGTATGTGATGGAATTTTCCTACTGATACATGCCAGATACTTTTTAGATCAGAATATTAAAGTCTTTTATAATGATATGATACGATGGTCAGTTATTGATATTCATCATGTCACAATGTTGTGGTTGCTAGGGCACTGCTAAATATTTAATGTCATTGGGCTTTTATATGCTCTCTACTGCTACTGTTTTTAAATCTTACCTTCATCTTTCTGGTACCTGACACTGGTCTGCTTGATACCAACTCATTCTAACTAGAGTAGTTCCCTAGAATGGATCTACTTGGACTTCCTACTTATTTCTGCAACATTGTAAGTTCCTGATGATGCATTGATTGCACCACAAAAGGCCTAGAGCTATCATCCAACTCCCCCTTTTGTTCCATCCTCTCTAAATGTCCACACCACCTCAACAATTGTTCCTCTACCCTCTCTGAATAATATTTTACTAACCCCACACCTCCTAGTCTCCAAGCTACGGATTCTCAGCATTATATTCACTCCACACATTGCCTTCAGACACAACATCTCCACTGCCTCCAGCCTTCTCCTTGTAACATTCACCACCCATGCGTCACACCCATACAAGAGCATTGGTACCACTATACTCTCATTCGTTCCTCTCTTTGACTCAATGGTTAATGTTCTTTATCTCCACAGACTCCTCAGTGCACCACTCACCTTTTTCCCCTCATCATTTCTGATTCACCTCATCTTCCATAGACCCATCTGCTGACAGGTCCACTCCCAGATATCTGAGTACATTCACTCCCTCCATACTCCCTCCCTCCATACTCCCTCCCTCCATACTCCATCCCTCCATACTCCCTCCCTCCATTCAATCTTATATCCAATCTTTCATTACATTTTTTTTCTTAATCTCATCACCTTGCTTTTTCCTATGTTCACTTTTAATTTCCTTCTTTTACATACCCTTCCAAACTCGTCCATCAACCTCTGCAACTTCTCTTCAGAATCTCCCAAAAGCACAGTGTCATCAGCAAAAAAGCACAGTGTCATCAGCAAAAAAGCACAGTGTCATCAGCAAAAAGCACAGTGTCATCAGCAAAAAATCACAGTGTCATCAGCAACCATGGCAACTTCAACTTTGTGTCATATTCTTTATCTCTTAATCTTGCACCGCTTACCAACACCTGAGATTCGCTTCCACGGTGACATCTCGCATCCTTGTTTATGTGAACTTTATTCATAAACAAAATACATTAGCAAAGACACAATGGGAAGGAGAGCAACATGAAAGCCACCTCAGGGCCTACATCTCAAATACTTCATAAAGCTCCCCAGCAGTGGGTCGTGTGCCCAGAATGCTGCAGGCATTTTCCCTTCTGGATCACAGAACTGTCTCTGAAACAGGAAGCTGGTTGCTCTGGGGTCCTTGGTTTCCATGGTGATTTTTTCACCTAAGCCTTTCAGGAATTCTAGAGCACATTTAACCCATGCTCGAAAGGTCTCTGACCCTACTAATAAATTTTAGCAAGGTGGCAGTCCTCTGTCTTCTGGGTCTCTCTGGGTCTCAGTGAAACTGGTGGCCCCAACCTCTTCGACTTCAGAGTATGACAAGAAGGTGTCAGCCAACGCAGAGGCACAGGTGTAGTCCTATGCAATCTGCTTACCATCCTTCCAGGGTAGCATAGTGACTCCATTTGGACACGTTTTTCTTCCGTCAGACCACAGCCCATTACCCATTCTGCTGGGTAATGGGCTGTGGCGAGACTAATCTTGATGTCATTGACCTCCTCATGTTTGGTATACTTCCTTTCTGATGTATGACAGATGAGACCATGTAGTCCAAATTGATCTGTTAAAGCCTTGCCCCAGATGCACCTATGTTTGGTGAATTTTGAGGTGGCTAAGAGGAGAGCTACACCAGTCCCAATGGCCTATGGGTCGAGTCGAATGCTAAAAGGAAATTTCCTGAATGTAGTGCCATCATCTCTAGGAGACAAGCTTTGTCCTTTTCTGAAGCGATGTTGAGCACTGCGTTGGCGATTTTTTCCATGATTTCTTTGTCCCAGTGGGACTGTTTATGCTCCCTAGGAAGAGCTGGTCTGCTTCAAGTCAGCAAGGCTCTCCCATTGCGTGGCTGCTTCGATGAACTTGGGGTCTTGAGCTCCTAATGCATCTCTCAAGCGTTCGAGGACAATCTTCTTTACTAACTCACTTCAGGCCATACATGAAGACAGAATTGCAGGTAGTGCTACCTGTGTTGCCTTGCTCACCCCTATACCTCCTAGTCGCACTGGGAGAGTTGCTTGATCCCATTGGTAATCCTCCAGTGACAGATTTAATGCCTTAATAAAGACAGACTTCAGGAGTGCGTCATATTCACTAAGTGTTGGGTTGTCAAAGGAGGGTGCACACCTCACGGCGCGCATAACGGAGATAAAACACCTCAATTACTGGGAGCACTTGAGGTTCCTGAACCTGTATTCCCTGGAACGCAGGCGGGAGAGATACATGGTTATATACACCTGGAAAATCCTAGAGGGACTAGTACCGAACTTGCACACGAAAATCACTCACTACGAAAGCAAAAGACTTGGCAGACGTTGCAACATCCCCCCAATGAAAAGCAGGGGTGTCACTAGCACGTTAAGAGACCATACAATAAGTGTCAGGGGCCCGAGACTGTTCAACTGCCTCCCAGCATACATAAGGGGGATTACCAACAGACCCCTGGCAGTCTTCAAGCTGGCACTGGACAAGCACCTAAAGTCGGTTCCTGACCAGCCGGGCTGTGGCTCGTACGTTGGTTTGCGTGCAGCCAGCAGTAACAGCCTGGTTGATCAGGCTCTGATCCACCAGGAGGCCTGGTCACAGACCGGGCCGCGGGGGCGTTGACCCCCAGAACTCTCTCCAGGTAAACTTCAGGTAAACCTCATGAGATTAGTCTTGGCAGAGTTAGACATCTTGTGAGAAGATACAGGGCATCATGGGCATCCAGATCATTTATTTTCTCCTCCCTCCTCTTCAGGTGATTCAGTTTGTCCATGAGGACTGTGTTGATGGCCAGATAATTAAGCAGTACTCCCAATTTGAGGCTCTAGGATGGGATGGTAGTTGAGGTTTCAGGAAGGATTGTTCACACAACTGTAATTATTTTCTGGTTTGTTGTGATGATTTCACACTTGTGACTTCACCTGTTGTAGGTCCTCTAGGAAGGACTCTTCCGTACCTGCCAGAGTAGGAAAGTAGTTCTCTTACCGCTATGCAGAAGAGAAATGGAGCAAGTGGGTCACCCTACTGAACCCCATTTATGAGGGAATTTCATGCTCACCAAATAAAAGAATTGAAGATATGCTGTAGCCAACTGAAATGAAGGGAAAAAGACTGGGGAAATGCTCTCAAACTGCTGCAAGATCATATATATTTTCACCATATTATAGGCATTCCTAAAGTCTATGTTGACTAAGGCCTTGTCTTCTGGTAAGTCCCTGATGTAGGCCCTTTCTGCATGAGCTGCCGCTTCATTGCCTTGAGAGACCACAAAGCCCACTTGGTGTGGCTGGAGTAAACTGGCGGCTTCTTTGCAAATGTTTCTTACTGCTTCTTTGGCAATGAGGCGGTGAAGTGTTACCGACAGCAATGGGTCTGATTCCCCCATCACATAGTGTTGGAGTGGTTGGTATCTTTGTTTAATAAATGTATGAAAGAGGGGAAGGTACCTAGGGATTGGCAGAGAGCATGTATAGTCCCTTTATATAAAAGGAAGGGGGACAAAGGAGACTATAAAAACTATAGAGGAATAAGTTTATTGAGTATTCCAGGTAAAGTGCACGGCAGGGTTATTATTGAAAGAATTAGAGGATGAGCAAGGAGGTTTCAGAGTGGGTAGGGGATGTGTAGATCAAGTGTTTACACTGAAACATATATGTGAACAGTATTTAGATAAAGGTAGGGAAGTTTTTATTGCATTTATGGATTTAGGAAAGGCATATAATAGAGTGGATAGGCGAACAATGTGGCAGATGTTGCAAGTATATGGAATAGGTGGTAAGTTACTAAATGCTGTAAAGAGTTTTTATGAGGATAGTGAGGCTCAGGTTAGGGTGTGTAGAAGAGAGGGAGACTACTTCCCGGTAAAAGTAGGTCTTAGACAGGGATGTGTAATGTCACCATGGTTGTTTAATATATTTATAGATGGGGCTGTAAAAGAAGTAAATGCTAGGGTGTTCGGGAGAGGGGTGGGATTAAATTATGGGGAATCAAATACAAAATGGGAATTGGTAGTTACTTTTCGCTGATGATACTGTGCTTATGGGAGATTCTAAAGAAAAATTGCAAAGGTTAGTGGATGAGTTTGGGAATGTGTGTAAAGGTAGAAAGTTGAAAGTGAACATAGAAAAGAGTAAGGTGATGAGGGTATCAAATGATTTAGATAAAGAAAAATTGGATATCAAATTGGGGAGGAGGAGTATGGAAGAAGTGAATGTTTTCAGATACTTGGGAGTTGATGTGTCGGCGGATGAATTTATGAAGGATGAGGTTAATCATAGAATTGATGGAGGAAAAAAGGCGAGTGGTGCATTGAGGTATATGTGTAGGCAAAAAAACGTTATCTATGGAGGCAAAGAAAGGAATGTATGAAAGTATAGTAGTACCAACACCCTTACATGGGTGTGAAGCTTGGGTTGTAAATGCTGCAGTGAGGAGGCAGTTGGAGGCAGTGGAGATGTCCTGTCTAAGGGCAATGTGTGGTGTAAATATTATGCAGAAAATTCGGAGTGTGGAAATTAGGAGAAGGTGTGGAGTTAATAAAAGTATTAGTCAGAGGGCTGAAGAGGGGTTGTTGAGGTGGTTTGGTCATTTAGAGAGAATGGATCAAAGTAGAATGACACTGAGAGTGTATAAATCTGTAGGGGAAGGAAGGAGGGGTAGGGGTCGTCATCGAAAAGGTTGGAGGGAGGGGGTAAAGGAGGTTTTGTCGGTGAGGGGCTTGGACTTCCAGCAAGTGTGCATGAGCATGTTAGATAGTGAATGGAGATGAATGGTATTTGGGACCTGATGAGCTGTTGGAGTGAAAGCAAGGTAATATTCAGTGAAGGGATTCGGGGAAACCAGTTATTTTTATATAGCCGGACTTGAGTCCTGGAAATGGGAAGTACAATTCCTGCACTTTAAAGGAGGGGTTTGGGATATTGGCAGTTTGGAGGGATATATTGAGTATCTTTATATGTATATACTTCTAAACTGTTGTATTCTGAGCACCTCTGCAAAAACAGTGATTATGTGTGAGTTAGGTGAAAGTGTTGAATGATGATGAAAGTATTTTCTTTTTGGGGATTTTTTTTCTTTTTGGGTCACCCTGCCTCGGTGGGAGATGGCCGACTTGTTATATATATATATATATATATATATATATATATATTATATATATATATATATATATATATATATATATATATATATATATATATTATTATTATTATTATTAACAGTAAAGCTGTCCTAAATGATTGATCAAAGTCCAGAGACAATAAAGTTTCAATAAGTGTCCTAAATGAAAGCACTCATGTCATTTTCCCCTCTTGCTGTCTGTAGTCAGTTATTTTTTTAGTAAATGACAATAGTATTCTGATACAATTTTTGTGGTTACTACAGATGTTTGAAAATGGAGTCAAGGTGCATCACAGACACAGACAGGTTATTATGGACAATGAACTTCATTATTTATGTTATGGAAATAATGGCAATAGTTTTTAAGCTGTGGTAGACGGACTTAATATCTTACTCATACTACTGAACTGCATTTGCAGGTTGGCAAGAACTAGGCCAATATTGAGATAACATTTTTGATTATTTTGACTCACAATTTTACCACTATACATATTTGAGAGTTTATGTACTGAAGAGTGAGATAATTATAATTTTGTGTATTAATGAGGGTGTAGTTTTTCCAAAAACATGTTTATGACTGCAGATTCACCAATTACATAGAAAAAAACATTAATATCTGGCCTACAAGGGTCCACCATCACCACTACCACTACAACTATCATCACAACACCTATCAGCACTACAACCATCCCCACTACCACCATCACTACAACTATCACCACCCCCACCACTTAACATATCTTCTTGATTTTACCTTTGATGTACAAATGAGAGAGATGGAATAGGCAATAAGCATCCTGAGAACTCTTAGATACTTAAACCACTCACAATATTCTAAAAATATAGGAAAATTGTTAAGATGTGCATGTACTCAGCTTTAAGGGAAAATGATTTAAAGGAGAAGCTTGAAATATCTGCTATTTCTCCTTTTATGCTCAAAGTTTTTTTATACAGTAGGGCCCCGCTTTACTGCGTTTCGCTTTACGGCGTTCCGCTAATACGGTCATTTCAAATTATGACCAAAACTCGCTATACGGCTCCCCCCACCTGACTTTCTAATACGGTCACCGCGCCCCACCCGGTTTGTTTACATTCTCTGTGAGATCTGTAAGCACTAAGTCTCTCCATTATGTCTGGAAACTCCAAAAATTTAAGTGTTTTTAAAAGTTATTTCATATTTTATATATACTCGGATAATTATACTTATGTATACCTGTACTTAAATAAACTTACATACTGTGCTGGCATGCAGGTACACATTAAAATAGTTTTTAAGCTGTGGTAGACTCGGATAATTATACTTATGTATACCTGTACTTAAATAAACTTACATACTGTGCTGGCGTGCAGGTACACATTAAAATCAGTAAGTGTGTTTTATGTCTCCAGACGTCATATTAGTAATGATAATAATAATCACCGAGTCTCATTTAAATGTCGTATATTACGTTAATATACACATTTTCATTAATCCATCTATGATATTTTTTTCAAAATTATATCATAAACACGATGCATAACATATAAATATGATAAATACACCCCACAGTAGAATAAATAAACATAAATATGAGATGTCGTATATCGTATATCAATACTGTACATCGATCAGTCATTTATAACATATTTCATCTTGACCATTGAGAGCCAGGTGATGTATGCATAAGTGTTTTCAACTGCTGACCAAACCTTCAACTGGGAAAGTGTAGGATGTAACAGCAGTGTTAGAAACACAAGACTGTTGTACACAAGTAACTGCATCGGGGACACAACCCTCACTCTCTTGCCTGGGCGCAAAAAAGTGAATGCATAAAAAGATTTATGGTTTGTATAGTAAGAACATCTGAAAGACAAATTTAGTGTACAGGAGACCATCATTTAACACGGTTTTGACTGGCACGTTTTGGTTATAGCACTACTGAAGAATTGCGGGACATTTCTGAATAACACTTCATAAAATTAACTTAACATGGTTCACGAGAGGGGAGAAAATTTTGAGCGCGTCACCTGCGAGATACCACCCCCACCAACCTTCGCCACAACAATCACATTTGTACCAAGGAGCCACATACTAGAAGATGAAGAAGAACCTGAAGAAAAGCAGTTAACATTGCAGCAGTTACGTGAGGAGTTCCATGTTTCTGCTTAAAGTAGACGTTGCCACTGAAGAGGACCCTGACAAATCTAGAAGCAGCATTTTGTAATGGGGTCTAGACCACCTGATGATGTCTTACCATCAGCTCTATAATGTACTGCAGGGTAAAAAAGCCCAGAGATCCATTACATAATTTATGCACACTCCAGTGCAACCATCAACTATAGTGCCAGAACCTCTACCATCCACTTCTGCAGACAACCAACAACCAGCCACCTCAGCCTGGTAGGGCCAAAACATCCATCTCCACTCTCTTCACAATCATCCACAAACACCATTACTCACAATTTAATGTAAGAAACACTATTATTTAATTTTTCGTTTGAAGTCTTAAAAAGTAATTTATCTCAACAATGAACAACAATTACATTATTCACTTACAACAATTACAAACATAATCACTACCACCATTACTGTTACAACCATCACCACAGCAATCATCACCACTGCAACCATCACTACAATCATCACTACTACCACCATCACTGCTACAACCATCACCACTACCACCATTACTGCTACAACCATCACCACTACCACCATCACTACTACAACCATCACCATTACCACCATCACCACTATAACCATCATCATTACCACCATCACTACTACAATCACCACCACTGCCACCATCTCCACTACCACCATCACTACAACCATCACCACTATCACCATCTTCACTACAACCATCACCATTACGGCCATCACCACTACAACCATCACCACTACAACAATCACCACTTCCACCACCACTACCACTAGAACCATCAGCACTGCGACCACCATCACCAGTACCACCGTCACCACTACCACCATCACCACAAGCACCGTCACCACTAGCACAATCACCCCTTCCACCATCAACACTACCACCATCACCACTACCACCATCATGACAACCACCACCACTAAAATCATCACCAGTACAGTCATCACCACCAGCACTAAAACTATCACCACTACAAGCATCTCCACTATAACCATCACCACTGCAATCATCATTACTACAACCATCACCACTACAAAAATCACCATTATCACCATCACAACTACAACCATCACCAATATAACCACCATTATTACCACCATCATTACTACAATCATCACCTCTGCCACCATCTCCACTACCACCATTTCCACTACCACCATCACCACTACAACCATCACCACTACAACCATCACCACTACAACCATCACCACTACCACCATCACCACAACAACCATCTCCACTACCACCATCACCACTACAACCATCACCACTACCACCATCACCACTACAACCATCTCCACTACCACCATCACCACTACAACCATCACCACTACCACCATCACCACTACAACCATCACCACTACAACCATCACCACTACCACATCACCACTACAACCATCACCATCACCACTACAGCACCACTACAACCACCACTACCACCATCACCACTACCACCATCACCACTACCACCATCACCACTACCACCATCACCACTACAACCATCACCACTACCACCATCACCACTACCACCATCACCACTACCACCATCACCACTACCACCATCACCACTACAACCATCACCACTACAACCATCACCACTACCACCATCACCACTACCACCATCACCACTACCACCATCACCACTACCACCATCACCACTACCACCATCACCACTACCACCATCACCACCACCACCATCACCACCACCACCACCACCACCACCACCACCACCTCCATCATCACCATCACCACTACAACCATCACCACTACCACCATCACCACTACCACCATCACCACTACCACCATCACCACTACCACCATCACCACTACAACCATCACTACTACCACCATCACCACTACCACCATCACTACCACCATCACCACTACCACCATCACCACTACAACCATCTACCACTACCACCATCACCACTACAACCATCACCACTACCACCATCACCACTACAACCATCACCACTACCACCATCACCACTACATCACCATCACCACTACCACCATCACCACTACCACCATCACCACTACAACCATCACCACTACCACCATCACCACTACCACCATCACCACTACAACCATCACCACTACCACCATCACCACTACAACCATCACCACTACCACCATCACCACTACAACCATCACCACTACCACCATCACCACTACAACCATCTCCACTACCACCATCACCACTACAACCATCTCCACTACCACCATCACCACTACAACCATCACCACTACCACCATCACCACTACAACCATCTCCACTACCACCATCACCACTACAACCATCTCCACTACCACCATCACCACTACAACCATCACCACTACCACCACCACTACAACCATGACCTCTGCATGTCACTACCACCATCACCACTACAACCATCACCACTACAACCATCACCACTACAACCATCACCACTACAACCATCACCACTACCACCATCACCACTACAACCATCACCACTACAACCATCACCACTACAACCATCACCACTACCACCATCACCACTACAACCATCACCACTACAACCATCACCACTACAACCATCACCACTACAACCATCACCACTACAACCATCACCACTACAACCATCACCACTACAACCATCTCCACTACCACCATCACCACTACAACCATCTCCAATACCACCATCACCACTACAACCATCACCACTACAACCATCACCACTACAACCATCACCACTACAACCATCACCACTACAACCATCACCACTACCACCATCACCACTACAACCATCTCCACTACCACCATCACCACTACAACCATCACCACTACCACCATCACCACTACCACCATCACCACTACAACCATCACCACTACCACCATCACCACTACAACCATCACCACTACAACCATCACCACTACAACCATCACCACTACAACCATCACCACTACAACCATCACCACTACAACCATCACCACTACAACCATCACCACTACAACCATCACCACTACCACCATCACCACTACAACCATCTCCACTACCACCATCACCACTACCACCATCACCACTACAACCATCACCACTACCACCATCACCACTACAACCATCTCCACTACCACCATCACCACTACAACCATCACCACTACCACCACCACTACAACCATGACCTCTGCATGTCACTACCACCATCAGCACTTCAACCATCACCAGTACAACTATCACCAGTACCACGATCACTAATACCACTACAACTATTACCACTACAACCATCAGCACTAGAACCATCACCACTGCCACCACCATCATCAGTTCCACCATCACCACTACCATAATCACCATTACCACCATCACCTCTACCACCATCATGACAACCATCACCACTAAAATCATCAGTACAGCCATCACCACCAGCACTACAACTATCACCAGTACAAACATCTCCACTATAACCATCACCACTGCAATCATTTCTACAACCATCACCAATACAACCATCACCACTACTACCATCATCACTACCACCATCATCACGGCAACCATCACTACGATAATTATCACCACTAACATTATCACTACTGCCACCATTACCACTACAACTATCATCACAACACCCATCAGCACTACAACCATCCCCACTACCACCATCACTACAACTATCACCACCCCCACCACTATCACTACTACCTCCGCCATCACCACTACCACTAACACGTTTACCAGTACCATCACCACTTCCACCATCACCTTTCCCACCACCATCACCACTACCACAATCACCACTACAATCATCACCACTACAACCATCCACACTACCACCATCACTACAACTATCACCACCCCCACCACTATCACTACTACCACCGCCATCACCACTACCACCATCACCTTTACCAGTACCATCACCACTTCCACCATCACCTTTCCCACCACCACCACCATCACCACTACCACCATCACCACTACCACCATCACCACTACAATCATCACCACTACAACCATCACCACTACCACCATCACTACAACTATCACCAATACAACTATCACCCTCCACCGCTATCACTACTACAACTGCCATCACCACTACCACCATCACCTTTACCAGTACCATCACCACTTCCACCATCACCTTTCCCACCACCACCACCAACATCACCACTACCACCATCACCACTACCACCATCACCACTACAACTATCACCACAACACCCATCAGCACTACAACCATCCCCACTACCACCATCACTACAACTATCACCAATACAACTATCACCACCTCCACCACTATCACTACTGCCAATGCCATCACCACTACCACCATCACCTTTACGAGTACCATCACCGTTTCCACCACTATCACCATCACCTTTACGAGTACCATCACCGTTTCCACCACTACCACCATCACCTTTACGAGTACCATCACCGTTTCCACCACTACCACCATCACCACTACAATCATCACCACTACCACCATCACCACTACCACCATCACCACTACAATCATCACCACTACAATCATCACCACTACCACTGTCACCACTACAATCATCACTACAATCATCACTACCACCATCACCACTACAATCATCACCACTACCACCATCACCACTACCATCACCACTACCACCATCACTACAATCATCACCACTACAATCACTACAATCATCACTACAATCATCACCACTACCACCATCACTACAATCATCACCAGTACCACCACCACTACAATCATCACCACTACAATCATCACCACTACAATCATCACCACTACCACCATCACCACTACAATCATCACTACTATCACCACTACAATCATCACCACTACCACCATCACTACAATCATCACTACAATCACCACTACCATCACCACTACAATCATCACCACTACAATCATCACCACTATCACAATCACCACTACAATCATCACCACTACAATCATCACCACTACCACCATCACCACTACATTCACCACTACAATCATCACAACTACCACCATCACCACTACCACCATCACCACTACAATCATCACCACTACAATCATCACCACTACAACCATCTCCAGTACCACCATCACAACAACAATCATCACTACCACCAATACTATGACCACTTCTGACACCATTATCACCATCAAAGCTACCACCATCACCACTACCACCATCACCACTACATCACCACTACAACCATCCCCACTATCACCATCACTACAACTATCACCACCTCCTCCACTATCGCTACTACCACCGCCATCACCACTACAACCATCACCTTTACTTTACCAGTACAATCACCACTTCCACCACCACCGTTTCTACCACTACCACCATCACCACTACCACCAACACCACTACCACCATCACCACCACAATCATCACCACAACCATCTCCAGTACGATCACTAATACCACTGCAACTATTACCACTACAATCATCACCACTACAACCATCTCCACTACCACCATCTCCACAACAGCCATCACCACCACCAATACTATGACCACTTCTGTCACTATTATCATCACCAAAGCTACCACCATCACCACTACTGCTATCACTACAGCCACCACTATCAGTAATGTTTATAATTCGAATGTGACTATATTTCTAGAATCTTACTAAGAGTGTTGATGTCAAGGATAAAGCAGTACAAGTTAGACATTTCCATTTTATCTTGCATCTATTTCGTCGTTTACGTCACCGTAAGATAAAATCAAAATGAGACCAACAAGAATCATGACAGCGTTTGCCATGTTTATCATGGCCACTCTCGTGGGACTTATGTGTGTTAGTGATATGTATTGCAAAAGTGTGAATGAAGGAGAGGCAATCTCCCAGGCAATTATTAAAAAATATTACAAAATTTACGGAGCAAGGATATAAGTCAGACAGATACCTATATTGGGGTATTTTGTTTCTGCTCCTCCTCCACTTGTTAACTAGGAGCCAAAAAGCTCCTGGACCTTCCCGGCCACCATCAACATCTTTCTGGGAAGACAAAACAAAGCACTACAACTCAAACTGGAGGAGCTGGAAAAAACTGAGGACAATTTCTTTTTTTCTCATTTATCTAATATGTATATAGGTGGTGAAGGGACCTCCCATGGCGATCATGGCTCTACTATTGAAGGCGTTGTTACCCTCACACTCATTCTTGTATTAGGAAGCATTTTGTTCCTTTAATATGAAATATGGGAGGTGGAGGCAAGTGAGTCCAACGTCCTCTGTGATGCACTCATTGTGTGTCAAGATTCTCAAGAGGAGAGTTCCTTACCACCCTCCATGGTAATCCCCTCCACCCAGGAAATCCCCTCCACCAAGGAAATCCCCACAACCCAGGTAATCTCCACCACCCAAGAAATCCCAACCGCCAAGGAAATTCCCACCAGCCAGGAAATCCCCACAACCCAGAAAATACCCACCACTCAGGAAATCCCAACCACCCAGGAAATCCCCTCCACCAAGGAAATCCCCACAACCCAGGTAATCTCCACCACACAAAAAATCCCAACCGCCAAGGAAATTCCCACCAGCCAGGAAATCCCCACAACCCAGAAAATACCCACCACTCAGGAAATCCCAACCACCCAGGAAATCCCCACAACCCAGAAAATCCCCAACACCCAGAAAATCCTCAAGGGAACAAGTGATGACTCAAGGATCAAAGACGCAATAGAAAACTTCGTAAATATCTTCATTGAGGAAAACGGCTACTTTATCCAGGAGGATTTGGCAGCCCTTCCCCTAAGTGGTAAGTATATGGAATTTCTGTTCACTGTTGTTTTCGGTCGTGCTGGATATAATCCTTACGAACACCACCAACTCTGTACACTGATGACCTTAGTGGAAGGTACCCACGGACGATACAAAAGTGAAAATCTACGCTCTAGTACTCACTTTTCAATGACACTCAACAGACATGTCCTCGTGTCTTTAGAAAAGGTCAATTGCTTTAAGAAAACCTCTTTTTTCCTAACAAATTTATTGTTGTTTTTGGTGAGAATTACATATGCAAAGCAGCTAAGTCTTCAGTTCATGCTTGAACCTTTGTCAGGGCTGCTGAGCACGGATGAAGAGATATGTACTCCGTCCATTGTGGCATGTCTAAGGTACATCCATATATTTGCAAGAGATCAACGAGGCCACTTACGCAAAGAGGACGCAATAGAGCTACGGCATTTTGAGTCCTATTTAAAACAACAAGGAGAAAAGAGTTCCAGTGACCAGGTTCGATCTTTAATAAATATGTACTTCCGAGACGGAAAGTGTTCGCAGAGCATCACTTGTAACCCAGAAGGAAAATATTATGGAGGAGAGACAAGGCGTGGTCTCCCAAGAAGCCAGGCCAGGGGTGGTCTCCCAGGAAGGCAGACCAGGGGTGGTCTCCCAGGAAGGCAGACCAGGGGTGGTCTCCCAGGAAGGCAGACCAGGGGTGGTCTCCCAGGAAGGCAGACCAGGGGTGGTCTCCCAGGAAGGCAGACCAGGGGTGGTCTTCCAGGAAGGCAGACCAGGGGTGGTCTCCCAGGAAGGCAGACCAGGGGTGGTCTCCATGGAACAAACGTGTGATCACCTTTCAGCATTCTTTATTAACATAATCTTTGTTGAAGCATATTGTTATTATTATTATTATTATTATTATTATTATTATTATTATTATTATTATTATTATTAATAATAATAATAATTTTTACTAATAATATTAAAGTTTTATTATTAGCATTGTTTTTAATTATTTATTTATTATTAACACACTGGCTGATTCCCACCAAGGCAGGGTGGCCCGAAAAAGAAAAACTTCCACCATCATTCACTCCATCACTGTCTTGCCAGAAGGGTGCTTTACACTACAGTTTTTAAACTGCAACATTAACACCCCTCCTTCAGAGTGCAGGCACTGTACTTCCCATCTCCAGGACTCAAGTCCGGCCTGCCGGTTTCCCTGAATCCCTTCATAAATGTTACTTTGCTCACACTCCAACAGCACTATCAAACATGCTCACGCATGCCTGCTGGAAGCCCAAGACCCTCGCACACAAAACCTCCTTTATCCCCTCCCTCCAACCTTTCCTAGGCCGACCCTTACCCCGCCTTCCTTCCACTACAGACTGATACACTCTTGAAGTCATTCTGTTTTGCTTCATTCTCTCTACATGTCCGAACCACCTCAACAACCCTTCCTCAGCCCTCTGGACAACAGTTTTGGTAATCCCGCACCTCCTCCTAACTTCCAAACTACGAATTCTCTGCATTATATTCACACCACACATTGCCCTCAGACATGACATCTCCACTGCCTCCAGTCTTCTCCTCACTGCAACATTCATCACCCATGCTTCACACCCATATAAGAGCGTTGGTAAAACTATACTCTCATACATTCCCCTCTTTGATTCCAAGGACAAAGTTCTTTGTATCCACAGACTCCTAAGTGCACCACTCACCCTTTTTCCCTCATCAATTCTATGATTCACCTCATCTTTCATAGACCCATCCGCTGACACTTCCACTCCCAAATATCTGAATACATTCACCTCCATACTCTCTCCCTCCAATCTGATATCCAATCTTTCATCACCGAATCTTTTTGTTATCCTCATAACCTTACTCTTTCCTGTATTCATTTTTAATTTTCTTCTTTTGCATACCCTACCAAATTCATCTACCAATCTCTGCAACTTCTCTTCAGAATCTCCCAAGAGCACAGTGTCATCAGCAAAGAGCAACTGTGACAACTCCCACTTTATGTGTGATTCTTTATCTTTTAACTCCACGCCTCTTGCCAAGACCTTCGCATTTACTTCTCTTACAACCCCATCTATAAATATATTAAACAACCACGGTGACATCACACATCCTTGTCTAAGGCCTACTTTTACTGGGAAATAATTTCCCTCTTTCCTACATACTCTAACTTGAGCCTCACTATCCTCGTAAAAACTCTTCACTGCTTTCAGTAACCTACATCCTACACCATACACCTGCAACATCTGCCACATTGCCCCCCTATCCACCCTGTCATACGCCTTTTCCAAATCCATAAATGCCACAAAAACCTCTTTAGCCTTATCTAAATATGTTTCACTGTAAACACCTGGTCCACACACCCCCTACCTTTCCTAAAGCCTCCTTGTTCATCTGCTCTCCTATCCTATTCTGTTTATATATATATATACACACACACACACACACAATATATATACAAATATAAATATATATATATATATATATATATATATATATATATATATATATATATAATATATATATATATATATATATATATATATATATATATATATATATATATATATATATATGCAATAAGATCACAGTAAACAGGTGATTTCAGAATATGCAAAACAACCACTCTGAAAGAATAGAGAAATTCCAAGCGCTTTCGTGACTACTCACATTATCAAGGAACTATGAAAGTAAAGCATCCAAGGAAGGTATATAAGGGGTCTGGCCAACACCTCACTATCAGATCCCACAACGGTTAAACACCTGACGCGCGCTGGCCCAACTGGACATGTCCTTTGCACAACCCACCAACAAACTATTCTACCCAAGAAAATTTTAAAAATTATTATTTGTCCAGTGTATTATTAAATTCTTCCCAAATTCTATTAATTATAAATGGATCTAATTTATATAAACCAAAGGAAATATTCATATTATTGTCAAAACTGCTTTTTTTGAAACAAGATTCAATTATATTCCTGTCGACCATGGACTTGCTTGATACTACTTTCTCAACTTTTTGAAAATCAATTGGATGGTTAAAATCTCTTAAATGAATAAATAGAGCATTGGAATCTTGTCCAGTTCTAATGCTATATTTATGTTGTTTTAATCTTAGGCAAAGATGAATTAGTCAAACAATTTACTTCCTCTAATCCATCTTTACCTTACATGTATGGACTAATAAAAACACACAAACCAGGGAATCCAGTCAGTCCAATTATTAGCTCCATAGGGTCAGTTTCATATAAATTATCCAAATGGCTTGTTGATATTTTGAGCCCTATTGTTGGCAAAATTTCTAACTTTAATGTTAAAAACAACATAGACTTAGTTGATAAATTAAGCTCCTTGACTGACTTAAATGATTTTAACATGGTTAGTTTTGATGTTACTTCCTTGTTTACGAAAGTTCCTGTTGATGATTTATTAAGTTTCTTATCTGAAGAACTCGTTAATTATGATTTACCATTGCCAGTTCCTACTATCATTAAACTTATTACACTTTGCATTGTTGATGCAAAATTTGTATTTAATGATAAGTTTTACACTCAGAAGTTTGGTATGGCAATGGGAAATCCTCTTTCACCTGTTCTTAGTAACCTATACATGGAATTTTTTTAAACAAGGTTGCTTAACACAATCCTCCCTAATAGACCTAAATGGTTCAGATATGTTGATGATATTTTGTGTCTTATGCCCAAAAATGTAGATATACACCATTTTCTTGGAAAATTAAATAGCTTAGCCCATTCTATAAACTTTACTGTTGAATTTGAAGAAAATAACTCATTGCCTTTTCTAGATGTTTTGCAAACAAACCATACCCCCGGCCGGGATTGAACCCGCGGTCATAGAGTCTCAAAACTTCAATCCCGGCTGGGGGTATGGTTTGTTTGCAATCGTGTCATTACGATTTCTTGAGTCATGTTGACGGCAGTGAAGGGACTTGAGCTAGAGTTCGTCACGGCCACGCTAGCTGGAGATTCGTCTATAAAAACTTGCATTTGTGGTCACAGTGGTGCCTGTGCTAACCTTCCTATGGTGTACAAATATACCTAGTTGGATGAATCTTATTGTGGCTAGCTGGTCTAGAGGCTAACGCGACGGGCTGGAGTTTTGAGACTCTATGACCGCGGGTTCAATCCCGGCCGGGGGTATGGTTTATAATTGAATCTTGTTTCATAAAAAGCAATTTTGACAATAATATGAATATTTCCTTTGGTTTATATAAATTAGATCCATTTATAATTAATAGAATTTGGGAAGAATTTAATAATACACTGGACAAATAATAATTTTTAAAATTTTCTTGGGTAGAATAGTTTGTTCGTGGGTTGTGCAAAGGACCTGTCCAGTTGGGCCGGCGCGCGTCAGGTGTTTAACCGTTGTGGGATCTGATAGTGAGGTGTTGGCCAGACCCCTTATATACCTTCCTTGGATGCTTTACTTTCATAGTTCCTTGATAATGTGAGTAGTCACGAAAGCACTTGGAATTTCTCTATTCTTTCAGAGTGGTTGTTTTGCATATAAATATATATATATATATATATATATATATATATATATATATATATATATATATATATATATATATATATATATATATATATATATATATATATATATATATATATATATATATAATGTATATATATTTATATATGTCGTGCCGAATACGCAGAGCTTGCCATCTTGGCTTAAATAGCGAAGCTCATCTTGCCATATAGGTCAAGTGAAAATTTGTGTATGCAATAATTTCGCCAAAATCATTCTGAACCTAACGGAAAAAATATATTTGATTGTGTTTGTTTAGTACTAAATTATTGTAAACCTATTTAAAATATATTTAGTTGGGTTAGGCTAAAATAAATTGCTCTTGTTATAATAAGGTTAGGTAAGTTTTCTAAGATTCTTTTGGTGCAAAATTAAAAAAAATTAAATTAACATTAATGAAAAAAATGTATCTTTAAACATGTAAGAGAAAATTTCAGAAAGGACTTAATTTTAAATGAGTTCTTGCTAATTGACCAGTTTTACTTATTCGGCACGACATATATATATATATATATATATATATATATATATATATATATATATATATATATATATATATATATATATATATATATATATATATATATATATATATATATATAAACACACCCACACACACACATGCCCCTTTTGAGTTTTCTTCTATTTTCTCACTGGTTCTTGTTCTTGTTTATTTCCTTTTATCTCCATGGGAAAGTGGAACAGAATTCATCCTCCAAAAGCCATGTGTGTCTTAGAAGGCGACTAAAATGCTGGGAGCAAGGGGCTAGTAACTTCTTCCTGTATACATTACTATAATTAAAAAGAGAAACTTTTACTTTTCTTTTTTGGGTTATCCTGCCTCGGTGGGATAAGGTCGGTTTGTTGAAAAAAATTATTTATTTAATTTAATCTATTTTTTATGATCTTTCCCAGCCAGAAGAACCTATATAACCAAACTGCTTTTGTCTGTATGAACACAACTGAGATAAAATGAATTTCAGGCAGAAGATGCAGCACCTGTGTTATATAAGAAGTTGCTGACGGTAATCAGCGCTGGTGATGACGTGATGGCCGCATACCATCTACTGCGCTCTGGTGCGCCTCTTGAACCTGTTGGTGACTTCTATACCAGCGCCCTCGTCCTGGCCATCACCTGTAACAGACCCAGGATACTGAGTCTTCTGGTTGCAGCTGGAGCACCACTTACCACCTGTTCAGGTGGCCTCTCACTCCTTCAGGTGGCTTGGCGCTCGCATGATGTCACTGTCCGAGTCAGAGTTCTCGTTACTAGAGTAAGTCTTATTGATCCAGAGTTCTCGTTACTAGAGTAAGTCTTATTGATCCAGAGTTCTCGTTACTAGAGTAAGTCTTATTGATCCAGAGTTCTCGTTTCTAGAGTAAGTTTAATATGTTTATTATGCACCCCATACCCATCCTGTGGGCGGTAGTCAAAAGATTACAGAGGTACATAATTGCTCCAGGGACTGGATTCCGAAGTTTTGATAGCTGAGCAAGTTACGAAGGTAATGAACAAGATCTGGTCACAATCATGACTAAGTAACAAAGGTAATGAGCTCCATGTAGAGCTGGTCACACTCATGACTAATTACAAAGGTATTGAATCATAAACACATTAATACATGGTTACAATTATCAACAAATTACAGAGTAATGAGCAATTAACAAACATTGTGGGGAATTCATTCACTGCCCCAACAACAGATGGTGCTAGGTGCCTGTCTCTCCTCGGCAGAACAGCCAGACAGCCATTGCAAACAGCAGCAGGTTGCGCCAGGAACTGCTGTTTGCAGGAGCACCATCGACCCTCTCCAAGAGGTCGAAGAGGCCAGCGACTCGGCTAGCAGCCCGAGGGAGAGCCACTCTGGGGACGTGTCAATGTCCTGGTGACGCCAATTTGACTGAAGATTCCACGCCCTTTTTAAAGGTGAAGGTGCGGCTGCTGTCACCTCTGTCTGCTGGGAGGGGCTGTTGGTTGTTTCCACCTGGAGCCCTCCGGGTGCCCAGACACCCACCGTGTGCACGGATGTTGAAGCTTGAGGAACTGAGTGCACACTGCCTGTGACACACCTGACAGCTGCCTCGTAGTCGAACTCCACGGCGCTGTCCCTGCAGTGCCATCGCTGACATGGGCTGGGAGGGGAAAAGTACCCTCTACAGTTGGGGTGGCGCTGGGGGTTGGGTGGGTGAGGCAGGGGAGTTGAATGGTAGAGGCGCAGGGGTGAGGGATTATGAGAGGGTCACTGTTTACTACACACGGGGCAAGACCCGGGGAGGGGGGTGAGGGGCACTTCCCTACACACTGATTATGCACTGTTGTTCACACTGTCCTGCCTACAGCAAACACAACATTTATTTGTTTCCCATGCACATCATGAAAGATATGGGAATGTGACTCAACAAAACCAACAGTGTTCTATTCATCTTCACTAACACACCCCGCCCCCTCCTCCTCGGCAGTGTGGGGAGGGAATGGCACTGCCTGGTCCCAACCTGGGCACTCTCACCACACCCAACACTCACAAAACTGCACAACACTTCAACTATTTACACTGAAACAATGCACTGGGCCTGGGATCTTCAATCAACTTGGCGTCCACCAGGACGCTGACATGTCCCTAGGGCAGCTCTCCATCGGGCTGCTAACGGAGTCACTGGCTTCTTGGACCTCTTGGGGAGGGTCGATGGTGCTCGTGCAAGCAGCAGATCCCGGGGCAACTTGCTGCTGTTTGCAATGGCTGTCTGCCGAGGAGAGACAGGCACCTAGCAACATCTGTTGTTGGGGCACTGGATGAATTCCCTACTATGTTTGTTAACTGCTCATTACTCTGTAATTTGTCTATGATTGTAATCATGTCATAACGTGTTTATCATTCATTACCTTTGAAACTTGTCATGATTGTGACCAGCTCTAACTGGAGCTCATTACCTTTGTAAATTCTCATGATTAATGTTTTTGATTCATTACCTTTGCAATTATTCATGAGTGTGACTAGCTCTACCTGGAGCTCATTACCTTTGTAACTTGGTCATGATTATGACCAGATCTAGTTCATTACCTTTGTAACTTGCTCAGCTATCAAAACTTTGGAGTCCAGTCCCTGGACCAATTATGTACCTCTGTAATCTTTTGACTACCGCCCACAGGATGGGTATGGGGTGCATAATAAACATATTAAACTAAACTAGGATGTCCTCTCACCACTCTGGAATCTTCTCAAAGCATTCACACAGCTCTGCTCAGTCGTGACCTGATCAGCCTCTTTGATCAGGAGCTATCCTTGAAAATCCCACAGCTAGCCTGCTACGTGTCCTGCCGTGTCGGCCATGTTGGTGGAGTGCTCGTTATTAGAGTAAGTCTTATTGAGTCAAGAGTTCTCATTACTAAAGTCTTATTGAGTCAGTGTTCTCATTACTAAAGTAAGTCTTGAGTGAGAAACTTTAAAAAACTTGTTGGCTCTATATCCATTTGTTTTATATTCGTCGGTTTAAAAGTCTTTTAGGCTGTTCAATTTTTCTCGCTAACTCACATGTACAGTTTTTATTTTGTGATTTATTTGTAACTGCCTGATTTCACCCACAGAAGAACTATGATGGCTGTGTTTAGACATAAGAATTTGTTCGTGTGTGCGTGTGTGTGTGTGTGCACGCAGGCTCACCTATTTAATATCTTTATTTACTACCAGTACATGTGCAAAGTATACAGACTATAGCTGACATCAGTGACATACTACTATATAGAAAACCCATTGTTATACTGAGCATTTCAGGCAAATTAGGTCAGTTTTGTCCCAGGATGCAACTCACACTAGTCGACTAACACCCAGGTACCCATTTTAAACTGATGGGTGAACAGGGACAGGGACAGCAGGTGTCTTATGGAAACACGTCCCTAATGTTTTACATTTGTTCTGGAGGAGATTCGATCTCCGGACCTCAATGTGAGCTGAGTGCCCTGTCGATCAAGCTATGGGACAGGGGGTCGAGTCGCAAATGTATGTGTGGGGGTGTATACTCACCTATTTATGGTTGCAGGGGTCGATTCACAGCTCCTGGCCCTGCTTCATAATGCTACTTATGGGTTCCTGCGTCCACTACATCACTTTCCAGATTGTTCCTCTTTCTGACAACTTTATGACTGAAGAAATATTTCCTAACTTTCCTGTGATTAATCTGAGTTTCCAACTTCCAGTTGTAACCCCTTGTCACTGTGTCTCATCTCTGGAGCATTCTATCCTTATCCTCCTTGTCGATTCCTTTTGGTATTATATATACCGTTATCATGTCCCCCATATTCCTCCTGTCTTCCAGTGTCGTCAGGTTGATTTCCCTTAACCTCTCCTCATTGGACATATCCATTAGCTCCAGGGCTAGTTTTGCTCCAAATCTTTACACTGTTTCTAATTTCTTGACGTGATTGACCAGGTGTATGTTCCATACTGGTGCTGCATACTCCAATATGGGCCTGACGTACACGGTGTACAGTGTCTTCAATGACTCCTTACTTAGATGTCAAAACATTATTCTTAGGTTTGCCAGGCACCCACATTTTGCAGCAGCTATTTAGTTGATGTGTGACTTAGAGGATCTGCTCGGTATGATACCCACCCCGAGGTACTTTTTCCTGGGTGAGGTTTGTAGCCTTTGGCTGCAAACTTTGCTCCATCTCCAGACTTCATCGACCTTCACCAATCTTCAAGATTTTGTACTTGGTGGGGCTAAACTCCAGGAGCCATTTGTTGGGCCAGGTTTGCAGCCTGTGTAGATCCCTTTGTAGCCCTACACGATCCTCATTTGTTTGAATTCTCTGCATTAGCTTTACATCATCTGCAAACAGGGACACCTCTGAATATATGCCTTCTGTCTTGCTATTCATATAGCATTGGCCCTAGGACTGACCCTTGCGGAACCCCACTCGTCACATGTGCCCACTCATCATGTACTAACTCTCATTGCTTCCTTCCTGTCAGGTATTCCCTGATCTATTGCAGTGTCTTTCCTGTTATTCCTACCTGCTCCTCTATCATCTACAGTAATCTCGTGTGTGGTACTGTGTGTATACTCACCTATTTATAGTTGCAGGACTCGATTCACAGCTCCTGGCCCCTGCCTCTTTGCTGGCTGCTACTAGATCCATTCTCTCCATGCCACATGATCCTTATCATGTATGTATGTGTGTGCATGCATGTAATCACACCTACATATACTGTACTCGCATTTTAACTCTTGGTCCCTCCACTTCGCAGGCTTCTACTGAATTCTCTCTTGGCTGAGTGAACTCCATCAGTACTCTTCTTTAAGTTATATCAGGATCTGTCTCTTCCACCTCACTGTCCAGGTGGTTCCACATTCTGACCACCCTGATGCTGTACAAATGTATCATAATGTTCCTGTGACTCATCTGTTTGTTTATCTTCCTCGTGTTCTCTAGTAGTTTCTTTATGTCCACACTGTCAAATACTCTCAGTATTATGTACATCATTATCAGATTTAGGCCTCTAGTCTCTCATCACAACCCAGTGCTATTACCTCCGGGACTAGTCACACTGCAAACCTTTTTTCAAGCTTCTTGACTGGTTTGTTTGTTGTGGTGCTGCAACTCTAGTATGGGCCTGACATACACGGTGTACAAAGTCCTGAACCATTCCTTACTTAGGTTTGCTGGTTACCAATATGCTGCAGCAGTTATTTGGTTCTTGTGTGCCTCAGGAGATGTGCTCGGTATTATACTCACTCCAAGATCCTTTTCCTTGAGTGAGGTTTGCAGTCTTTGTCCCTTTAGACTAAACTCTGTCTGTGGTCTTTGCTCTTCCCTGATCTTCATTTTGCACTTGGTGGGGTTAACCTCCAGGAACCAGTTGCAGGACCAGGCTTGCAGCCTGTTCAGATCCATTTGTAGTTCTGCCTGATCCTCATCTGATTGAATTCTCCTCATTAGCTTCACATCATCTGCAAACAGGGACAATTCTGATTTTATCCCTTCCGTCATGTCATCCACATGTACCAGAAACTGCACTGGTCCTAGGAGTGACTCCTGTGGAACCTCGCTCGTCAAAGGAGCCCACTCTGTCACCTCATCACATACAATGACTGGCAGTTGTAGACAAATGGTTCAGAGAACCGACAAGTTGATAAATTAGACACATGTGCAACACTTGGGTATCTTTAATGAGGAAAGGTTTCGCCACACAGTGACTTCATCAGTCCATTCAAAGGAGAATGGTGAAGAGCAGGAGGAGTTTGGGATAATCAATCCCTCAGCCTTGAGTAAATGTAGTCAGTCCATCAATCTTGAAAAGAATACAGCACATGTGCGAAGAAATGGCTTATGTACTGTAGGTACGTGAGATGCAGCAGTCGTAGGTTGTATCACATTTGACAAATCCAAATGTGGAAGTAGATCATGCCTAAAGGTTAGGCAAGTGAAGAATTCCCTGTATTAAGATCCCAAAATGTTGCTGTGTCTGACAGGACACAGCAACATATGCTGCATTCTTTTCAAGATTGATGGACTGATTACCTTGACTCAAGGCTGAGGGACTGATTACATTGACTCAAGGCTGAGGGGCTGATTACCTCAAACTCCTGTTCTTTACCATTCTCCTTTGTATGGACTGATGAAGCCACTGTGTGGCGAAACGTTTCATTATTAAAGATAAGTAAGTGTTGCACATCTGTTTAATTTATCAACATGACTGGCAGTTGCTTTCCTGTCAATTATTCTCTTATCCACTGCAGTTCCTTCACAGTTATACCTGCCAGGTCCTCCAGCTCATGCACTAACCTATTGTATGGAACTGTATCAAAAGCCTTCTTGCAGCCCAGGAAAACACAATCTACCTACTTCTCTCTCTCTCTCTCTCTCTCTCTCTCTCTCTCTCTCTCTCTCTCTCTCTCGTCTTACTGCCATCACTTTGTCAGAACTTTAGTAGGTTTGTGACACAGGATTTCCCATCCCTGAAATCATGCTGAATGTCATGAATAAGCTCATTTCTTTCTAGGTGCTCGAAAACTCTTCTGATAATCTTCTCCATGACTTTGCATACGTCAGTGACACTGGTCTGTAGTTTAATGCTTCGTGTCTGTTTCTTAAAAATTGAGACTATATTTGCTGTCTTACACACCTCAGGTAGTCGCCCTGTTTCGATAGATGTGTTGAAGATTGTTGTTAGTGGTATACAGAGCACCTCTGCTCCCTTTCTCAGGACCCATAGAGAGATGTTGTCTGGCCCCATTGCTTTCGAGTTATCTATTTCACTTAGCAACCTCTTCACCTCCTCCACGGTTGTGTATTGGTTTTAGTCTCTCTACACCTTTGGGTAAATCTAGGGCTCGTCCTGACTTTCTCATTATTTCTGTTGCCCTTGGGTATGAATCTCTTCTCTGCTTCCTTGCAGAGGAGAGGTAGTTTGGTTTCATTCGTCCTGCCCTTCCTGCTTCCCTCTCCACTTGTAACTACTATGAATTCAAAGCTCAGAACCACATGATCACTGGCCCTGAGGGGTCTTTCATATGTAATGTATTCAAGATCAAAACTACTCAAGGTGAATAAAAGGTCCAGTATTGCTGAATTGTCCTCTCCTCTCTCTCTCTCTCTCTCTCTGATAGTGTCCCTAATGTGTTGATATATGAGGTTTTCCAGTACCACCTCCATTATCTTAACCCTCCACGTTTCTGGACTCCCAAGTGGCTCCAGGTTTCCCCAGTCAATTTCCTTGTAACTGAAGTCACCCACAACCAGTAGCTTTGCCCTGACCACGTGGTGTCGTCCATGTCGCTGTTACTCCCATGATATTCTTGTCTTGGCCTCCTGCTATTCTGTGGTGAGTTATACATCATTGCAATTACCACCTTGGGACCTCCAGTCTGAAGTGTTCCTATTATGTAGTCACTGTGTGTACTCATCTAATTGTACTCACCTAATTGTGGTTGCAGGGGTCAAGACTCAGCTCCCGGCCCCGCCTCTTCAGAGCTAGTACTGTGCCTTGTGGAACAGAGCTTTTCACCGTAGCTGCCTCGGACTTTACTCTGTTGACGACTACTCTCTGTGTTCTGTTAGTGAGGAAATTATAGATCCATCGACCAACTTTTCCTGTTATTCCTTTAGCGCGCATTTTGTGCGCTATTACGCCATGGTCACACTTGTCGAAGGCTTTTGCAAAGTCTGTATATATTACATCTGCATTCTTTTTGTCTTCTAGTGCATTTAGGACCTTGTCGTAGTGATCCAGTAGTTGAGACAGACAGGAGCGACCTGTTCTAAACCCATGTTGCCCTGGGTTGTGTAACTGATGGGTTTCTAGATGGGTGGTGATCTTGCTTCTTAGGACCCTTTCAAAGATTTTTATGATATGGGATGTTAGTGCTATTGGTCTGTAGTTCTTTGCTGTTGCTTTACTGCCCCCTTTGTGGAGTGGGGCTATGTCTGTTGTTTTTAGTAACTGAGGGACGACCCCCGTGTCCATGCTCCCTCTCCATAGGATGGAAAAGGCTCGTGATAGGGGCTTCTTGCAGTTCTTGATGAACACAGAGTTCCATGAGTCTGGCCCTGGGGCAGAGTGCATGGGCATGTCATTTATCGCCTGTTCGAAGTCATTTGGCGTCAGGATAACATCGGATAGGCTTGTGTTAATCAAATTTTGTGGCTCTCTCATAAAAAATTCATTTTGATCTTCGACTCTCAGTCTGGTTAGCGGCTTGCTAAAAACTGAGTCATATTGGGACTTGAGTAGCTCACTCATTTCCTTGCTGTCATCTGTGTAGGACCCATCTTGTTTAAGTAGGGGCCCAATACTGGACGTTGTTCTCGATTTTGATTTGGCATAGGAGAAGAAATACTTTGGGTTTCTTTCGATTTCATTTATGGCTTTTAGTTCTTCCCGCGATTCCTGACTCCTAAAGGATTCTTTTAGCTTAAGTTCGATGCTTGCTATTTCTCTGACCAGTGTCTCCCTGCGCATTTCTGATATATTGACCTCTTTTAGCCGCTCTGTTATTCTTTTCCGTCGCCTGTAAAGGGAGCGCCTGTCTCTTTCTATTTTACATCTACTCCTCCTTTTTCTTAGAGGAATAAGCCTTGTGCATACATCGAGTGCCACCGAGTTAATCTGTTCTAGGCATAAGTTTGGGTCTGTGTTGCTTAGTATATCTTCCCAGCTTATATCGGTTAGGACTTGGTTTACTTGGTCCCACTTTATGTTTTTGTTATTGAAGTTGAATTTGGTGAATGCTCCCTCGTGACTAGTCTCATTTTGTCGGTCTGAGGCTCCACGCATACATGTCTGAACCTCAATTATGTTGTGATCTGAGTATATTGTTTTTGATATGGTGACATTTCTTATCAGATCATCATTGTTAGTGAAGATGAGGTCTAGTGTATTCTCCAGTCTAGTAGGCTCTATTATTTGCTGGTTTAGATTGAATTTTGTGCAGAGATTTAAAAGCTCGTGTGAGTGTGAGTTTTCATCAGAGCTGCCTCCTGGTGTTATTACTGCAACAATATTATTTGCTATATTCCTCCATTTTAGGTGCCTTAAGTTGAAATCCCCCAGGAGCAAGATGTTGGGTGCAGGAGCTGGAAGATTTTCCAGACAGTGGTCAATTTTTAACAGCTGTTCCTGGAATTGCTGGGATGTTGCATCCGGAGGCTTGTAGACTACCACAATGACTAGGTTTTGGTTCTCGACCTTTACTGCTAAAACTTCCACTACGTCATTTGAGGCATTAAGCAGTTCTGTGCAAACAAGTGACTCTGCAATGTACAGGCCAACCCCCCCCTTTTGCCTGTTCACTCTGTCACATCTGTATAGGTTGTAACCTGGGATCCATATTTCGTTGTCCAAGTGATCCTTTATGTGGGTCTCAGTGAAAGCCGCGAACATTGCCTTTGCCTCTGCAAGCAGTCCACGGATGAAAGGTATTTTGTTGTTTATTGCTGGCTTTAGACCCTGTATATTTGCAAAGAAGAATGTTATCGGACTGGTGGTATTGTTGGTACTGGGGGGGGATTTTTTTTCCGGCATTAGTATCTGTATCTGTTGGTTTGGAGTGGAGGCCATCGACTGTGGTTCCACTCCAGGAATGACTGGATTTGGTGTACGATTTCTGCCATTTCCTGCCAGTTTTTTTTCCTTCCTGGCACTAAAAAACCTCTCCCTCTTGAGTGGCTGTGGCTACCCAGGTTTTCCCATGGCCTGGATGTTTTTTATCTTTTTGTCCCCTTTAGATGGTATGCCTGGCAATTTAAGTTATAGCACAGTCTTTCCTGTACTGAAGAGGTACACATTTCAGGGTGAAAAAGCTTACAGGAAGGGAGTTTGCATTTTCCTGTTGTCATATGGGCATGACATTTTCTAGGGTGGTCATAGTTGCATGTCCCATCTGTTTTTCCAGATTTCCCATGCCAGCAGATACCAAGTGCATAGTATGTGCACAGGCTTGGTTTCCGTTTGCCTTGGGTTTCTGTGACACTGATCACTACTAGGTCCTCTCTCTTGCTCCTTGTGTGTGTGTGTGTGTGTGTGTGTGTGTGTGTGTGTGTGTGTGTGTGTGTGTGTGTGTGTGTGTGTGTGTGTGTGTGTGTGTGTACTCACCTAATTGTGGTTGCAGGGGTCAAGACTCAGCTCCTGGCCCCGCCTCTTCACTGATTGCTACTAGGTCCTCTCCCTCTCTGCTTCCTGAGTTTTGTCATACCTCTTCTTAAATCTATGTATGGTTCCTGCCTCCACTACTTCACTTGCTAGGCTATTCCACTTCCTGACAACTCTATGACTGAAGAAATACTTCCTAACGTCCCTGTGACTCGTCTGAGTCTTCAGCTTCCAGTTGTGACCCCTTGTTTCTGTGTCAACTCTCTGGAACATCCTATCTCTGTCCACCTTGTCTATTCCCCGCAGTATCTTGTATGTCGTTATCATGTCTCCCCTGACCCTTCTGTCCTCCAGTGTCGTCAGTCCAATTTCCCTCAACCTTTCCTCGTACGACATTCCCCTGAGCTCTGGGACTAGCCTTGTTGCAAACCTTTGTACTTTCTCTAACTTCTTGACGTGCTTGACCAGGTGTGGGTTCCAGACTGGTGCTGCATACTCCAGTAGGGGCCTAACATACACAGTGTACAGTGTCTTGAACGATTCCTTATTAAGGTATCGGAACGCTATTCTCAGGTTTGCCAGGCGCCTGTATGCTGCAGCAGTTATTTGGTTGATGTGTGCCTCCGGTGACGTGCTCGGTGTTATGGTCACCCCAAGGTCTTTCTCCCTGAGTGAGGTCTGTAGTCTTTGTCCACCTAGCCTATACTCTGTCTGCGGTCTTCTTTGCCCCTCTCCAATCTTCATGACTTTGCATTTGGCAGGGTTGAATTCGAGAAGCCAGTTTCTGAACCACATGTCCAGCCTGTCCAGGTCTCTTTGCAGTCCTGCCTCATCCTCGTCCGATTTAATTCTTCTCATCAACTTCACATCATCTGTGAATAGGGACACCTCAGAGTCTATTCCTTCCATCAGAGAGAGAGAGAGAGAGAGAGAGGGTGTGTGTGTGTGTGTGTGTGTGTGTGTGTGTGTGTGTGTGTGTGTGTGTGTGTGTGTGTGTGTGTGTGTGTGTGTATGTGTCTGTGTGTGTGTGTGTGTACTCACCTAGTTGAGGTTGTACTCACCTAGTTGAGGTTGCGGGGGTCGAGTCCGAGCTCCTGGCCCCGCCTCTTCACTGATCGCTACTAGGTCACTCTCCCTGAGCCGTGAGCTTTATCATACCTCTGCTTAAAGCTATGTATGGATCCTGCCTCCACTACATCGCTTCCCAAACTATTCCACTTACTGACTACTCTGTGGCTGAAGAAATACTTCCTAACATCCCTGTGATTCATCTGTGTCTTCAGCTTCCAACTGTGTCCCCTTGTTACTGTGTCCAATCTCTGGAACATCCTGTCTTTGTCCACCTTGTCAATTCCTCTCAGTATTTTGTATGTCGTTATCATGTCCCCCCTATCTCTCCTGTCCTCCAGTGTCGTCAGGTTGATTTCCCTTAACCTCTCCTCGTAGGACATACCTCTTAGCTCTGGGACTAGTCTTGTTGCAAACCTTTGCACTTTCTCTAGTTTCTTCACGTGCTTGGCTAGGTGTGGGTTCCAAACTGGTGCCGCATACTCCAATATGAACCTAACGTACACGGTGTACAGGGTCCTGAATGATTCCTTATTAAGATGTCGGAATGCTGTTCTGAGGTTTGCTAGGCGCCCATATGCTGCAGCAGTTATTTGGTTGATGTGCGCTTCAGGAGATGTGCCTGGTGTTATACTCACCCCAAGATCTTTTTCCTTGAGTGAGGTTTGTAGTCTCTGACCCCCTAGACTGTACTCCGTCTGTGGCCTTCTTTGCCCTTCCCCAATCTTCATGACTTTGCACTTGGTGGGATTGAACTCCAGGAGCCAATTGCTGGACCAGGTCTGCAGCCTGTCCAGATCCCTTTGTAGTTCTGCCTGGTCTTCGATCGAGTGAATTCTTCTCATCAACTTCACGTCATCTGCAAACAGGGACACCTCAGAGTCTATTCCTTCCGTCATGTCGTTCACAAATACCAGAAACAGCACTGGTCCTAGGACTGACCCCTGCGGGACCCCGCTGGTCACAGGTGCCCACTCTGACACCTCGCCACGTACCATGACTCGCTGCTGTCTTCCTGACAAGTATTCCCTGATCCATTGTAGTGCCTTCCCTGTTATCCCTGCTTGGTCCTCCAGTTTTTGCACCAATCTCTTGTGTGGAACTGTGTCAAACGCCTTCTTGCAGTCCAAGAAAATGCAATCCACCCACCCCTCTCTCTCTTGTCTTACTGCTGTCACCATGTCATAGAACTCCAGTAGGTTTGTGACACAGGATTTCCCGTCCCTGAAACCATGTTGGCTGCTGTTGATGAGATCATTCCTTTCTAGGTGTTCCACCACTCTTCTCCTGATAATCTTCTCCATGATTTTGCATACTATACATGTCAGTGACACTGGTCTGTAGTTTAATGCTTCATGTCTGTCTCCTTTTTTAAAGATTGGGACTACATTTGCTGTCTTCCATGCCTCAGGCAATCTCCCTGTTTCGATAGATGTATTGAATATTGTTGTTAGGGGTACACATAGCGCCTCTGCTCCCTCTCTCAATACCCATGGGGAGATGTTATCTGGCCCCATTGCCTTTGAGGTATCTAGCTCACTCAGAAGCCTCTTCACTTCTTCCTCGGTTGTGTGCACTGTGTCCAGCACTTGGTGGTGTGCCCCACCTCTCTGTCTTTCTGGAGTCCCTTCTGTCTCCTCTGTGAACACTTCTTTGAATCTCTTGTTGAGTTCTTCACATACTTCACGGTCATTTCTTGTTGTCTCTCCTCCTTCCTTCCTTAGCCTGATTACCTGGTCCTTGACTGTTGTTTTCCTCCTGATGTGGCTGTACAACAGTTTCGGGTCAGATTTGGCTTTCGCTGCTATGTCATTTTCATATTGTCTTTGGGCCTCCCTTCTTATCTGTGCATATTCGTTTCTGGCTCTACGACTGTTCTCCTTATTCTCCTGGGTCCTTTGCCTTCTATATTTCTTCCATTCCCTAGCACACTTGGTTTTTGCCTCCCTGCACCTTTGGGTAAACCATGGGCTCATCCTGGCTTTTTCATTAATCCTGTTACCCTTGGGTACAAACCTCTCCTCAGCCTCCTTGCATTTTGTTGCTACATATTCCATCATCTCATTAACTGGCTTCCCTGCCAGTTCTCTGTCCCACTGAACCCCGTTCAGGTAGTTCCTCATTCCTGTGTAGTCCCCTTTCTTGTAGTTTGGCTTCATTCGTCCTGGCCTTCCTGCTTCTCCCTCCACTTGTAGCTCTACTGTTTATTCGAAGCTTAAAACCACATGGTCACTGGCCCCAAGGGGTCTTTCATATGTGATGTCCTCGATATCTGCACTACTCAAGGTGAATACTAAGTCCAGCCTTGCTGGTTCATCCTCTCCTCTCTCTCTTGTAGTGTCCCTTACGTGTTGGCACATGAAGTTTTCCAGTACCACCTCCATCATCTTAGCCCTCCATGTATCTTGGCCCCCATGTGGGTCCAAGTTCTCCCAATCGATCTCCTTGTGGTTAAAGTCACCCATGATCAGGAGCTTTGCCCTGCATTCATGAGCTCTTCTGGCCACTCTAGCCAGTGTGTCAACCATCGCCCTATTGCTCTTGTCGTACTCTTGCCTTGGCCTCCTGCTGTTCTGTGGTGGGTTATACATCACTGCTATTACCACCTTGGGACCTCCAGAGTGAAGTGTTCCCACTGTGTAATCACTTTCTTCTCCGCTGTCTCCTCTCTCCAGCTCATCAAAATTCCAGCGATTTTTGATCAGCAATGCCACTCCTCCACCCCCCCTGTTCCCTCTGTCTTTCCTCAGGATTTGGTATCCCGTTGGAAAGATGGCATCTGTTATCATATCTGTAAGCTTGGTTTCTGTGAGAGCTATGATGTCCGGTGATGCTTCTTTGACTCTTTCATGCCACTCCTCCCACTTATTTGTTATTCCATCAGCGTTTGTGTACCATACCTTCAGTTTCCTTTCCAACACTGTGGTTTGGGGGGCCTGTGAGGGTGGGAGACCTGGTGGCATACTGTGGGATTCTATAGCTCGGTGTTGGGTGGAGGCTGTGGGTATGGATTGTAGTGTGTGTTGGGATGGTGTGATAGGTTGTATGGTTCTGAGAATAGTTGTGTGTGTGCTTGCCCTTGCTGTTCTGTTCTGCTCTGACTGACCTCTGCTGGTTCCCTCCTTGTCTCTTTTCCTAGCTCCTTTCGCTTTTTTGTCCTCTCCCTCAGCTGCTGTCGTTCTGATTTTGTTCTGTCTCTGTCTAGGAACACCCTCTTGTACTCTTCCGAGTATTTCAATCGTGGTTTCTCTTGGAGGATCCTGTTCCGCACTGTTTCCGTCCTGAGAATCAGCTTGATTGGTCAGTTTCTCCCCTTCGAGTACCCCCCTATTCTTTGAAAATTTACAATCTCGTCCATCTCTTCACCTATTTCCGTGATGATTTTCTCAATCTCCTTTCTTTCTTCCTGCTGCCTTTCAGTGTGTGTCCTTTCCTCTCTCTCCTGAAGCCCATGGATAAACACTGATTTTGCCCTTTCTTCCTCCCATTGCCTCACCCTCTGTGACTCTGGATCCTGCCTGTATGTGGTCAGTTTCTCCCTTGATTTTTCCAGTGGCTCTTGATAGCCTGGTTGTGCCTCAGCATTCGACCTATCACCCTCTCCATCTGCAACCAGCTGATCTTCCCTTTCACTCCTTGGTCCTCCTTGGCAGACTGATATGACTTTAGCATAATTCATAATTCCTTCCTTCCTGTTCGGCCTCGCAGCTTCATATGCTGTGTCTTCTCTGGTCACTGCCCCTGTAACTCGCTTCAGCCTATTTATCTCAACTTCTAGGACCCTTATCTTGGCTACTGCAGTTTCGACTTGTGCCTCCCAATTCTTTGTCTCCTTCTCCAACCTCTTTTCCAATTTCACAGAGAGCTCTTTCTCCATTTTTTCAGAAAGCTCTCCTAATTTTCTCTCCCATTCTTGTTCCATCCTTTTCCACTGCTCCTCCATCCACTCCTCCCTACCAGAACCATTCTCATCTGATCCTTGGTTCCTGCGAGTCCCCACCATTTTTTTTTTTTTTTTTTGTGAGAGAAGAGAGAAGGGAAAGGTAGAGGGGGAGAGAGAGTGAAGGGAAGAGTAGGAGAGGGGAGAGTTAGAAGGGAAAATGGGGATGAGAGAGAGCAAGAGAGAGAGAGAGCAAGAGAGAGAGAGAGAGAGAGAGAGAGAGAGAGAGAGAGAGAGAGAGAGAGGGGGGGGAGAGGGAGAGAGAGAGAGAAAGAGAAGGCAAAGAGGGGAGAGAGAGGGGGCAGAGAGGGGGAGAAGGGGGAAAGAGGGGGGAGATGGAAGAGCAAGAGGGGAGAGAGGCTAGGGGGAGAGGGAGGGGGGGATGGGAAAGAGATGGGGAAAGGGAGAGGGGCGAGATAATGGGAGGGGACAGATGTTAGAGGGGGAGAGATGTTAGAGGGGGGGAGGTGTTAGAGGTAAGAGATGTTAGAGGGGAGAGATGGGAGAGGGAAGAGAGAGAGATAGGTAGAGAGAGATAGGTAGAGAGTGATAGGTAGAGAGAGAGATATAGGTAAAGAGTGAGAAAGGTAGAGATAGATTTACTTAGGGTAGAAAGAGGGGGGGGGAGAGGAGAAAGGTTCAGATGGTCAGTTCACAGGACAGTGTGAAATCCTGTGTATGTGTGTGTTTGCGTGTGTACTACAGCTTACAAGTGCTTGTTCCTGTGTGTGTATGTGTATGTGTGTGTATGTGTACTCACCTATTTGTACTCACCTATTTGTGGTTGCAGGGGTCGAGTCCTAGCTCCTGGCCCCGCCTCTTCACCAGTTGCTACTAGGCCCTCTCTCTTCCCGCTCCATGAGCTTTATCAAACCTCGTCTTAAAACTGTGTATGGTTCCTGCCTCCACTACGTCATTTTCTAGGCTATTCCACTGCCTTACAACTCTATGACTGAAGAAATACTTCCTACTATCTCTCTGACTCATTTGTGTCTTCAACTTCCAATTGTGGCCTCTTGTTTCTGTGTCCCCTCCCTGGAACATCCTGTCCTTGTCCACCTTGTCTATTCCGCGCAGTATTTTATATGTCGTTATCATGTCTCCCCTGACCCTCCTGTCCTCCAGTGTCGTCAGGCCGATTTCCCTTAATCTTTCTTCATAGGACATTCCCCTTAGCTCTGGAACTAACCTTGTTGCAAACCTTTGCACTTTCTCTAGTTTCTTGACGTGCTTTATCAAGTGCGGGTTCCAAACAGGTGCTGCATACTCCAGTATGGGCCTGACATACACGGTGTACAGTGTCTTGAATGATTCCTTACTAAGGTATCGGAATGCTATTCTCAGGTTTGCCAGGCGCCCATATGCTGCAGCAGTTATCTGATTGATGTGTGCTTCCGGAGACATGCTCGGTGTTATACTCACCCCAAGATCTTTCTCCTTGAGTGAGGTTTGCAGTCTTTGGCCACCTAGCCTATACTCTGTCTGTGGTCTTCTGTGCCCTTCCCCTATCTTCATGACTTTGCATTTGGCAGGATTAAATTCGAGAAGCCATTTGCTGGACCAGGTGTCCAGTCTGTCCAGGTCTCTTTGAAGTCCTGCCTGGTCCTCATCAGATTTAATTCTCCTCATTAACTTCACATCATCTGCAAACAGGGACACTTCTGAGTCTAACCCTTCCGTCATGTCGTTCACATATACCAAAAATAGCACTGGTCCTAGGACCGACCCCTGTGGGACCCCGCTCGTCACAGGTGCCCACTGTGATACATCATTACGTACCATGACTCGTTGTTGCCTCCCTGTCAGGTATTCTCTGATCCATTGCAGTGCCCTTCCTGTTATATGCGCCTGATGCTCTAGCTTCTGCACTAATCTCTTGTGAGGAACTGTGTCAAAGGCCTTCTTGCAGTCCAAGAAGATGCAATCAACCCACCCCTCTCTCTCTTGTCTTACTTCTGTTATTTTATCATAAAACTCCAGAAGGTTTGTGACACAGGATTTGCCTTCCGTGAATCCGTGCTGGTTGGCATTTATACTCTTGTTCCGTTCCAGGTGCTCCACCACTCTCCTCCTGATAATCTTCTCCATAATTTTGCATACTATACACGTCAATGACACAGGTCTATAGTTTAGTGCCTCTTTTCTGTCTCCTTTTTTGAAAATGGGAACTACATTTGCCGTGTGTGTATGTGTGTATGTGTGTACTCACCTATTTGTACTCACCTATTTGTGGTTGCAGGGGTCGAGTCACAGCTCCTGGCCCCGCCTCTTCGCTGATTGCTACTAGGTCCTCTCTCTCCCTGCCCCATGAGCTCTATCATACCTCGCCTTAAAACTATGTATGGTTCCTGCCTCCACCACATCACTTTCTAGGCTATTCCACGGCCTGACTACTCTATGACTGAAGAAATACTTCCTAACATCCCTTTGATTCATCTGAGTCTTCAACTTCCAATTGTGACCTCTTGTGTCTGTGTCCCATCTCTGGAACATCCCGTCTTTGTCCACCTCGTCTATTCCGTGCAGTATTTTATATGTCGTTATCATGTCTCCCCTGACCCTCCTGGCCTCCAGTGTCGTCAGGCCGATTTCCCTCAACCTTTCTTCATAGGACAATCCCCGTAGCTCTGGGACTAGTCTTGTTGCAAACCTTTGCACTTTCTCTAATTTCTTGACGTGCTTGACTAGGTGTGGATTCCAAACTGGTGCTGCATACTCCAGTATGGGCCTGACGTAGATGGTGTACAGAGTCTTAAACGAATCCTTACTGAGGTATCGGAACGCTATCCGTAGGTTTGCCAGGCGCCCGTATGCTGCAGCAGTTATCTGATTGATGTGCGCCTCAGGAGATATGCTCGGTGTTATACTCACCCCCAGATCTTTTTCCTTGAGTGAGGTTTGCAGTCTTTGGCCATCTAAACTATATTGTGTCTGCGGTCTTCTTTGCCCTTCCCCAATCTTCATGACTTTGCATTTGGCAGGGTTAAATTCAAGGAGCCAGTTGCTGGACCAGGCTTGTAGCCTGTCCAGATCTCTTTGTAGTCCTGCCTGATCCTCGTCCGATTCGATTCTTCTCATTAACTTCACATCGTCTGCAAACAAGGACACTTCTGAGTCTATCCCTTCCGTTATGTCGTTCACGTATACCAAGAACAGCACAGGTCCTAGGACTGACCCCTGTGGAACCCCGCTTGTCACAGGCGCCCACTCTGACACCTCGTCGCGTACCATGACTCGTTGTTGCCTCCCTGTCAGATATTCTCTGATCCAGTGCAGTGCCTTTCCTGTTATGTGTGCCTGGTCCTCTAGCTTTTGCAGTAACCTCTTGTGAGGAACTGTGTCGAAAGCCTTCTTGCAGTCCAAAAATACGCAGTCGATCCACCCCTCTCTCTCTTGTCTTACTTCTGTCACCTTGTCATAAAACTCTAGTAGGTTTGTGACACAGGATTTTCCTTCCCTGAAACCGTGCTGGTTGTCAATTATACACTTGTTTCTTTCCAGGTGCCCCACCACTCTCCTCCTGATGATCTTCTCCATGACCTTGCATACTATACACGTTAGTGATACAGGTCTGTAGTTTAGTGCCTCATGTCTGTCTCCCTTTTTAAAAATTGGGACTACATTTGCCATTTTCCATACCTCAGGGAGTTGCCCAGTTTCAAATGATGTGTTGAAGATCTTTGTTAATGGCTCACACAATATCTCTGCTCCCTCTTTAAGGACCCATGGAGAGATGTTGTCTGGTCCCACCGCCTTTGAGGTGTCAAGTTCGCATAGCAGCTTCTTCACCTCCTCCTTGGTTATATGTACCTCATCCAGCACTTGCTGGTGTGCCCCCCTGTTCTGATTTCTTGGAGTCCTACTGGTTTCCACTGTAAATACCTCTTTAAATCTTGTGTTGAGCTCCTGACATACCTCTCGGTCGTTTCTTGTGAATTCCCCATCACCCTTCCTCAGTCTGATTACCTGGTCCTTGACTGTTGTTTTCCTCCTGATGTGGCTGTACAACAGCTTCGGGTCAGTCTTTACTTTTGATGCTATGTCATTTTCATATTGTCTCTGAGCCTCCCTTCTTATCTGTGCATATTCGTTTCTGGCTCTTCGGCTGATTTCTTTATTTTCCTGAGTTCTCTGTCTTCTGTACCTTTTCCATTCTCTAGTACACCTAGTTTTTGCCTCCCTACACCTTTGGGTGAACCAAGGACTCGTTCTGTTCTTCCCATTATTTCTGTTTCCCTTGGGAACAAACCTCTCCTCTGCCTCCTTGCATTTTGTTGCTACATAGTCCATCATTTCTTGTACTGGTTTTCCTGTCAGTTCCCTCTCCCACTGAATGTCTTGAAGGAAGTTCCTCATGCCTGAGTAGTTCCCCCTTTTGTAGTTTGGTTTTTCCCAGCCTATTCCTGCTACTCTCTCCACTTGGAGCTCAACTATGTAGTCGAAGCACAGAACCACATGATCACTAGCTCCCAGGGGCCTTTCATACATGATACCCTCGATGTCCGAACTACTCATGGTGAATACAAGGTCCAACCTTGCTGGTTCATCCTCTCCTCTCTCTCTGGTAGTGTCTCTAACATGTTGATGCATGAGGTTCTCCAGTACCACATCCATCATCTTGGCTCTCCATGTTTCGGGACCCCCATGGGGCTCCAGGTTTTCCCAGTCAATCTCCTTGTGATTGAAATCACCCATAACTAGTAACTTTGCTCCCCCCATGTGTGCTCTCCTGGCCACCTCGGCTAGTGTGTTGATCATTGCTCTGTTGCTCTCATCGTATTCTTCTCTTGGCCTCCTGCAGTTCTGTGGTGGGTTGTACATTACTGCAATTATCACCTTATGTCCCTCAGACTGGATTGTTCCTACTAAGTAGTCCCTTTCGCCCATGCCATCCATTCCTTCCATTTTCTCAAAACCCCACTGGTTTTTAATGAGCAGTGCAACTCCTCCTCCCCCTCTCCTCCCTCTGTCTTTCCTGAAGATTTGATATCCGGATGGAAAGATTGAATCTGTTATTATTCTGGTGAGTTTTGTTTCTGTGAGTGCTATTATGTCTGGGGATGTCTCTTTGATTCTTTCGTGCCACTCCTCATACTTGTTTGTTATTCCATCTGCATTTGTATACCACACCTTCAACTTCTTTTCTAAGACTGTGGTCTGGGAAGTATATTGGGGTTGGGGAAGTGGGAGACCTGGTAAGGAACTATGGGTTGTTGCTGTGGGGGTGAAGTTTGTAATGTAGTGGGTGGGGGCATTGGATGTGGCATGGGTGTTTTGATTTAGAGTGTTTGGTTGCACTGGGGTTGACCTGGTTGGGAGGCTTCTATAGAAAGTTGTGAGGGAGGCTGTATTAGATCTTCTTCCTGGGTCTGGGATCTCCTGTCTGTCTTCTCCATCCCCTCTCTTTCCTCCTTTCGCCTTTGTACCATCTCTCTCAGTTTCTTCCTTTCTTCTTGTGTTCTGTCGCGGTCGAGATACACCCTCCTGTATGCCGTCATGTCCCTTAATCGTGCTTTCTCCTGCAGTATCCTGGTCCGAGTCGCTTCTGCCTTGAAGGTCACTCTCACTGGCCGGGTTCTTTTTTTTACAAACCCCCCTATTCTCCGAAAATTTTCCAGCTGGGTCATATCGTCTTCTCCTATTGCTTTCATGATGCTTTCAATTGCTTTTCTTTCCCCTTGTTTTCTTGCTTCATATGTTTCCCCTTCGACTTCCTGGAGCCCATACACAAAGACTGACCTCACCCTTTCATTCTCCCACTGCATATCCCTGTGTATCCCCTCATTTAATTTGGTTTCCTCCACTGCAGCTTTCCTTTCATCAGTTTCACTGGCTAATGTACTTGGGCTCAGTGGCCTGTCATTTTCCCTTCTCGGCTTTCCTTGGGCTCTGTTGTTGTCTGTTAGGGCCTCCACATAAAGCTTAGCTCTTTCATTTGCTACAGTCTCCTCTGATAGAGCATCTCCATGCAGTTGTGCCCCTTCTTTCCCTACAGTCCCCTTATTTGTGGCTGAGGTAGCAGTCTCTGTTGTCAATCCCAAAATGTTTAGTTCTTTAGGCTGTTTCAGATTTTTCAATTCCTCTTCTAAACTCTGTATCCTAGCTTCTGCTGCTTTGACATGCACCTCCCACTTCCTGCTTTCCATATCTATCCTTTCTTCCATTCTCATGCTAAGTTCTTCTAGTTTCTTTTCCCATTCATGATCCCTTTTTATAAGCTCTGCTGCCCAATCTTCCTTTGCATTTTCCTCCTCCTGTCCCTTGGTTTTTCTTGTTGCTCTCTGGCAACCCATTTTTGTTTTATCCTGATTGCCTCAGAGTGGGAAACCTATGTAGTTCTGTATGTTAGGTTAGTAGTGTGTATGTCAGAGTGTGGGGGGGGGAGGTAGAGGAGGAACTGTGGCTATTTGGGAGCTGAGTGGGGAGGGGTGGGGAGGGTTTGGGGTGAACGGGGGAGGGGAGGGTGGTCGAGGGAGGGGATGGATCAGGGGAAGTAGTGAGATGTTGGTGGTGAGGGGGGAGTGTATGTGTGTCTGGATATGTGTGTGTGTGTGTGTGTGTGTGTGTGTGTGTGTGTGTGTGTGTGTGTGTGTGTTTGTGTGTGTGTGTGTGTGAGTGTGTAATTTTGTGTGTAATTGTGTGTGTAATTATGTGTGGGTTTATTATGTACTGAAAGGTAGGTGGCTTGTGCGTTTAAGGTAAGTCTCAGTGGTCCTTGGCTGCCCACACCTTCTTGTGACCTGACACCCCAACCTCCTGGGACTTACCGCACTTACAGTGTGTGTGTGTGTGTGTGTGTGTGTGTGTGTGTGTGTGTGTGTGTGTGTGTGTGTGTGTGTGTGTGTGTATGTTGGTGTGTGTGTGTGTGTGTGTGTGTGTGTGTGTGTGTGTGTGTGTGTGTGTGTGTGTGTGTGTGTGTGTGTGTGTGTGTATGTGTGTGTGTGTGTGTGTGTGTGTGTGTGTGTGTGTGTGTGTGTGTGTGTGTGTGTAATTATGTGTCGAATTATGGAATTATGTGTGGGTTTATTATGTGTCTGAAAAGTAGGTGGCTTGTGCTTGGAGTGTAATGTAGATTCTCAGTTGTCGCTTGTGTCCACAACCTCTTGTGACCTGACTCCCACCCTTGCAGTGGTGCCTATATCACCTGCTTATAGTGAGTTAATCGCCTTGTTCAATGGATTACCATTTGCTAAACCTTATTGAATACTTGAGTGCCTATTCTTTATCGTGCTATGAGAGTTAGACCATTCACATTCAGCTTGGCGGTTAATTGGAACCTGGACCCCACACCCAAACAACCACTCATAGGTGATACAGTACTTGTAGTGCAGCTGTAGCAGTGTAGATTGTCCAGGTCGATGTGACGTCCTGGAGTAGATCCAGCTCGATGTACGTCCTGGCGTAGATCCACCTCAATTTCTTCTCGTTAATAATGTACCCTATTCACTGTATTTCTTTCACTGGTCACACTATTGTTTCACTTTATTAAAATCTTGGGTGACACTTGGCAACGCCGCCTTCACACTAGCCTGCGCCACGACGCTTTTATTTTCCAGATCACTTTCAAAATTGTGGCTCTCCCCACACTTGTGTGGCTCAGGCAATTAAAAAAAAACACTTCTAGGATTGTTGACTACCCTGACACACTTAGCAACCCTTGCAGAACACTTAGTAGCCCTCAAAAACACTTAAATCCCCGGAGCACCGACGGCGTGACTAGCCCGCTCGCTGTCCCTACTGCGTGTGTGTGTGTGTGTGTGTGTGTGTGTGTGTGTGTGTGTATGTTTCTCTAAACATTCTTGATGAATAAAACACTTGTGCAACATCTGAGCGTCAATACTGTGGAAATGTTTTGCCAGCCAGTGGTTTCATCGGTCCTATGCAGAGGAGAATGTTAGAAGATACGGAAGCATTTGAGGTAATCAGTCACTCAATGAAGATACCCAAATGTTGCACATGCGTCTTATTCATCAACATCTCGGCTTTGTTAAACATTTTTACTAAAAATTCATATAAATGACTTTACAATATATTTCTTCAGCACTTCCTGCATGCACTGCAGGCAGAGAATCATCGAGTGAGGCCAGAAGACTATGTACTTAGTGAAGGCATTGCCCACCTTGTGAAGAGTTTGAGAGGTGAAACCCCATGGCAGACCAGCTGGCCCATCCAATCCCACACTGATCTCACCTCACTCATGGTTTTGGCTGCCACTAACAACTGCCCCCTGACAGCTTCCTTCCTGAGGCAGGCAGGAGGCAAGGCCTTCCTGCAAGACCAGTTTGGTAAAACTCCCTTACACGCAGCACTGGACACTTACAACTGGAATCTTGCCACGTTGATGGTAAAGAACATAGGAGCGTGTATGTACATCCCTGACTCCTCAGGCAGACTGCCTGTTGATATGTTGCCCTCACAACACAGAAATCAGCTGGAATTGGTAAGATATTGATAATAATAATATTTTTTTTACTACTAGTACATGTAAAAGTTATACAGACCATAGCTGACATCAATGACATACTACTATATAGAAAGTCGGTTGTTATGCAGAGCATTTCGGGCAAATTAGGTCTGTTTTGTCCCAGGATGCAACCCACACCAGTCCACTAACATCCAGGTATCCAGTTAACTGACGGGTGAACGTAGATAATCAGTGTAAAAAAAAAATACGTCCAATGTTTCCACACCTTCGCCGGGAATCGAACCCGGACCCTCACCATGTGAAGTGAGAGCTTTTGCCATCAGGCCACGGGGCACCTCTTCTGGAAGCTACATTGTCTAATTTAATCCTAGTATACATATACATTTCCTTCCTAATTAACAGAGATGTATTCAATTATATTTTTAATCAATTCCAGGACATCTTCCGTCAAGAAAGGCAACAGTTAGAAGAGTTAGTTGAGAAAGCTAAGGATAAAGAAGATATGGACCAGCTACAAGAAGTTCTGGATGAGTTTGATTCTCTATTCACAAGATACTGTGCAAATCCTGCTATTGCCAAAACTCGGCTACCTTCAACAGCATCTCCACAAGAACATGCTATTCATGCCTACGGTCTTCTTGTGTCTTGCCGACGAGGACTATTACAGCTGGCATACCTTCTGGTCACAGTGGGTGGCCTTAATGTTGACACTGTGCTTGATGGAACACACGACTCTACCGGCCTTCACGAAGCTGCTTCCCATGGTAACTCTGGTTGCTTGGTTTTGCTGCTCAGTCTGGGTGCATCTGCTATAAAACAAGACCGTTATAAACATACACCAGCCCACTTTGCTGCCATGTTTGGTCATAACACAACTTATCAGCAGTTAGAGGTGTTCATGAGGAAGCATCAGCCTGTGAGCAAAGCAGGAACAACACCTACGGACATAGTATTTAATTTTAAAGAATATTTACATCGTTATTTGAAGACGGATATCGATTCGGGCGAAACATTTGTTTTCAATCAACCGTCTGAAGCCATTAAAAAACTCCTAAATTTGACCAATATTAGAGATCTAACAAGACAACTGGATGATATCAGAGTTGACTTTTGTAAAGGCGAAGCTAAGCAAGTTAAAGATGGCGTTATTAAAGAGGTTCAGAATATTTTGGATGAAGTGAGTTCTATTGATAAGCTTTATGAAGGTGAACTTATCACTGTAGGGAGTTCGTCAGATGGAACCCGTCTGTATGCACCAGATGAGTATGACTTAAGTGTTGTGCTATCAAACGTTCCAGAAATCAGAATAGAGATTATCGAGCAGGATGCACACCAGACAGCTCTGAGTGGACACAGGCTAAGACTTCGTGTCAAGACAGATCACCCCAGCCTGCATGGGAAGAATTTAATAAATAACTTCTATGAATTAGTGAGGAGCTGTCTTGAGAAGCATACGATCAAGTGTAGTCATCTTAGTTTGGTACCTCCAGGTGTAACAAGAACTCAGGTAGGCATTGCAATAGCCTTTGCTTGGCAGGGCAAGGAGTATCCTCTTCTGTTGATTGGTATAGACTTAGTTCCTGTGTTGGCTGTGCCATGGCCAGCAGAGGTGAGTAGGCCTCCACTCACTCCTGAAAGCATCAATCAGGTGTACCTTAGTAACACAGCTGACGGGGAGTGGAGGTGTAGTTTTGCCGGTGCTGAGGCAGAGGTCCTGAAACAACTAGACTCACAGGAACGCCGTGTTTATCTGGCCTGCAAAACTCTTCTCTCTTACCTGAAGGCTGACCCTTGGATGCCCCGGGAAGTAAAGGCCAACTACACATGGTGGGACTCAAGGAAGTGGAAAATCATGATTCCTGCTGGATTTGCAATGAAGAACAGCTTTCTAAATCAACTTCAACGAAAACGTGAGGAAAAAAATAAATGGCGAGATGAAGACCTCATCCAGATAATCATCACTATCTTAAGAGACATGTGCCAAGACTTTTGTGATCCAACAAATAAAATAGAATCTTTAGTACCAGCCAAGATACATGCCTATTTTGGCGGTGAGTTTGAGAAACCCAAGACAGGAGAAGGTGCTCCTGAGATTATTAAAATCCTCAGAGAACTTGAAAAACCACAGAACAAACCTGAAAACGAATCCTGGAGCTGGTGTTCTCTACTATAAAATTTCGCTGTATAGCCCTTGTGGCTTAGCGCTTCTTTTTGATTATAATAATAATAATACTATAAAATTTAATTATCAAATGTATAGTATGTTATACATACGACTTATCATAATGTTTATGTCTATGTTACAAGAAAATTTTTTGTGTTAACTGTATATATTTTTAACTTACTGCAGAGTCTAAAATTAAACAGCCTAAATATTGAAAAATAATTTTGATATTGAAATGCCTTTTTTTTTTTTTTGGTCAGATGGAGATAAATATGAATGAGTATATGTAAGAGACTATATATATTTCTGAGAAAGTAGGTGAGTGTCTCAAGACTCTTATGTCTTTAATTATATATAAAACATAAAATTCAGTTCTTTTACTGGAAATAATTTGATTTAATTTGCTGTTTTATTTTCCACTGGGAAACAAACTTTATTTTCAATGGTGTCTCACAATAAAGGGCAAATTCAACTATTCAGTTACTGTAAATATTTTTATTTAGTGGACTAGAAAGATAACAAAAGGGGAGTAAATGTCTAAAGCCAAGAGAAGAGATTAATAAGACCGGGTGATTATCAGCACTTGACTCAGTTTCTCGTATCATTCATCTTAATGTTACAGAACGTGCAGCATCACTTTACATCCATAGGTTAGTCAACAACAATAATCTGTATTCACCAATTTGCAACACAGTTCTGTCCATACTGACACTGAATTCGCACCATGCTTACTCGTGGCCATGAATGAAACAAATTACAGCATAGACTTTTTTGTCAAATAACCGGTGATTATTCAGAGTAAAGCTGCTGTACTTTACACTTCACTAAAAAAAAAAAAATCCCAAAAGTCGAAAAAGCTGGAGTTATTCTATCATCCAGACGATCATATTGCTGCCGGGTATTATGGATCACTTGGTTCATGTCCACCATCTCCTTACACCAGGTTGAACCAGGTGCTAACTTTATAAATAACAAAAAAAAGCACAATACCGTGACTGGAACGATACACAAATAACCCACACATAGAAGAGAGGAGCTTACGACGACGTTTCGGTCCGATTTGGACCATTTACAAAGTCACACTAACTTTATCAAAAATCTTAAAACTTCTTTCCATGTGTTTGTTTCAGTTATTCTTACACACACACTCCAGGGGCCAGGAGCTATGAATTGACCCCTGCAACCACAAATAGGTGTACACATGAGGAATTTCCTGCACGAGGTTCAGTGGAAAAGAACTGGTCGGAAAATCAGTAAACGAAATGGACTACGTGACACCAAAATGCAAGAAGGTAGAGAGGTTTGTACCAATAGCAACAAATAATGGGAAGACCAACACGAGTCCTTGGTTCACCCAAAGATCTAGAGAGGCCAAAACTAGGTCTGGTACAGAAGATAAAAGACCCAGGAAAATAAGGAGATTAGCCGAAGAGCCAGAAACTAATATACAAAATGACATATCATCGAAAGCCAAGTCTGACTCGAAGTTGTTACACAGCCACATCAGAAGGAAAACAACAGTCAAGGACCAGGTAATCAGGCTGAGGAAGGGAGGGAGATCACAAACAACTGAGAAGTATGCAAAGAGCTCAACCTGAGATTTAAAGAAGTATTTACAATGGAGACAAAGGACCCCAGAGAGTCTGAATGGTGGGGTACACCAACAGGTGCTGAACACGATATGCATAACCAAGGAAGAGGTGAAGAGGCTGCTAAGTGAACTAGATTCCTTGAAGGCAATGGGACCAGACATCTCTCCCTGGGTCCTGAGGGAGAAGCAGAGGCAGTGCGTGCCACTAACGGTAATCTTCAACACATCTTTCGAAAAAGGGTGACTACCCAATGTGTGGAAGACAGCAAATGTAGTCAGTTTTTAAGGAGACACACACAACATTAAACTGCAGACCAGTGTCACTGACATGTATAATATGTAAAGTCATGGAGATGATGACTCACAAAATCGTAATGACACGATTGCAAACAAACCATACCCTGGCCGGGATTGAACCCGCGGTCAGAGAGTCTCAAAACTCCAGCCCGTCGCGTTAGCCACTAGACCAGCTAGCCACAATAAGATTCGTCCAACTAGGTATATTTCTACACAATAGGAAGGTTAGCACAGGCACCACTGTGACCACAAATGCAAGTTTTTACAGACGAATCTCCATCTTGCAATCGTGTCATTACGATTTCGTGAGTCATGTTGACGGCAGTGAAGAGACTTGAGCTAGAGTTCGTCACGGCCACGCTAGCTGGAGATTCGTCTGTAAAAACTTGCATTTGTGGTCACAGTGGTGCCTGTGCTAACCTTCCTATGGTGTAGAAATATACCTAGTTGGACGAATCTTATTGTGGCTAGCTGGTCTAGTGGCTAACGCGACGGGCTGGAGTTTTGAGACTCTCTGACCGCGGGTTCAATCCCGGCCGGGGTATGGTTTGTTTGCAATCGTGTCATTACGATTTCGTGAGTCATGTTGACGGCAGTGAAGGGACTTGAGCTAGAGTTCGTCACGGCCACGCTAGCTGGAGATTCGTCTGTAAAAACTTGCATTTGTGGTCACAGTGGTGCCTGTGCTAACCTTCCTATGGTGTAGAAATATACCTAGTTGGACGAATCTTATTGTGGCTAGCTGGTCTAGTGGCTAACACGACGGGCTGGAGTTTTGAGACTCTCTGACCGCGGGTTCAATCCTGGCCGGGGTATGGTTCATGGAGATGATCATCAGGAGAAGAGTGGTGGAGCACCTAGAAAGGAACGAGCTTATCAACAACAACCAGCTCGGTTTCAGAGAGGGGAAATCCTGTGTCACAAACCTATTGGAGTTTTACGACAAGGTGACGGCAGTAAGAAGAGGGAGGGGTTCGTAGACTGCATTTTCTTGGAGTATAAGAAGGCTTTAGACAGTTCCACACAGGAGATTAGTGCAAAAGCTAGAGGATCAGACAGGTATTACAGGAAAGGCACTGCAGTGAATCAGAGAATACCCGACAGGAAGGCAAGAGCAAGTCATAGTATGTGACGAGGTGTCTGAGGGGCGCCTGTGATGAGCGGAGTTCCACAGGAGTCAGTCCTAGGACCAGTGCTGTTTCTGGTATGATTATATGATGGAAGGGGTAGATTTAGAAGTATCCCTGTTTGCAGATGATGTGAGGCTAATTAGGAGAAGTCAACTGGATGAGGATCAGGCAGGACTGCAAAGGGATCTGGATAGGCTGCATGCCTGGTCCAGCAAATGTCTCCTGGAGTTGAACATCACCAAGTGCAAAGTCATGAAGATTGGGGAAGGGCAAAGAAGAATGCAGACAGAGTGCAGGCTAGTGGGCAAGTGACTGCAAATCTCACTTAAAGAAAAGGATCTTGTGATAAGTATAATAATGAGCACATCAACTAAATAATTGTTGCATGGAACGTAGAGCAGTTGTTGATGGGATGGGGGATTACAGGTGGACGTGACTGTTTTAACAGAATGACTCCAACACCAGTAGGATTCTGAAGAACTGAGGTACTGGGATCCTCTGACAACCACAACGCTTTCGAAGCAGTAGAGTCGCCAGTCATGAACCACAATAAAACTTTGGTGGGTTATAACTGGAAAACGATTGGAAGATGGTATGCAGCTGATTGCATGTCAGCTTTTAAAACATTTAGAAGTGATGAGGACAAAAAACTGACAACGTTACACTACGCAAGTCCTAATTAGGTCAGGTTGAATTACCAGAATAAAACCCTAAACAAGAGTGAAGCTCCTAAATAAAAAGCAATATATTCTTAAACAGCAGTGGATTAGATACATACTTGATGGAAGTTGAAAGCCAAGTGACTGTCAACTGGGTTGAGGGACACACAACTCCCACCGGGCGGAGAATGGAAGGGGAAGAGGGAGTCGCGGTACCGATGCACACACCTAACAGAGCAAGCTTACTGCCCAACAAACTACCACCACCACCATTCATATTTCCACTCCTATCTTATGAACCTTTCCCTCACAGTCAAGCATAAAAGGAAACTAGAGAAGGTGCAAAAGTTTGCAACAAGACTGGCACAAAGGGGTATGTCCAATGAGGAGAGGTTAAGGGAAATCAACCTGACGACACTGGGGGACAAGGTGAATAGGGATACGATGTTCCAGAGACAGGACACAGCAACAAGGGATCACAATTGGAAATTGAAGACTTAGATGACTCACAGGGATATTAGGAAATACTTCTTCAGTCACATAGTTGTCAGGAAGTGGAAGAGTCTGGAGAGTGACAGCAAGGAAATGAGTGAGTTACTCAAGTCCCAGTATCACTCGGCTTATAGCGAGACACTAAACAGACTGAGAGTCAAAGACCTAAATGAATTTTTTATGAGACAGAATTTGGTAGACACACACCTACCTGATATTATCCTGATGCCAAATGACTTCGAAAAGGCGATGAATAACATGCCCATGCACTCTGCCCCAGGCCCAGACTCGTGGAACTTCGTGTTCATCAAGAACTGCAAGAAGCCCCTATCACGTGCTTTTAACATCCTGTGGAGAGGGAGTTTTAGTTAGTTTAATATGTTTATTATGCACCCCATACCCATCCTGTGGGCGGTAGTCAAAAGATTACAGAGGTACATAATGGGTCCAGTGACTGGACCCCAAAGTTATGATAGCTGAACTAGTTACAAAGGTAATGAACTCCAGGTAGATCTGGTCACAATCATGGCAAGTTACAAAGGTAATGAATCAGCCTCACTCCTATACATGGTTACAGTCATGAACAAATTACAAAGTAATGAACCACTGATACGTCCACACCTGGTCACAATTGTAACGAGCTATAAATACAAATATTAAGTGGGTCATACACCCACACGAGTGAGCGCGCACACACACACACGTGGTAATACTTTATTTACAGCTAGCTAGTTTTAACATCCTGTGGAGAGGGAGCATGGACACTGGGGTCGTCCCACAGTTACTAAAAACAACAGACATAGCCCCACTCCACAAAGGGGGCAGTAAAGCAATAGCAAAGAACTACAGACCGATAGTGCTAACATCCCATATTATAAAAATCCATGGCAGCATGGGTTTAGAACAGGTCTCTCCTATCTGTCCCAACTACTGAACCACTATGACAAGGTCCTGGATACTCTAGAAGACAAACAGAATGCAGATGTAATATACACAGACCTTGCAAAAGCCTTTGACAAGTGTGACTATGGCGTAATAGCACACAAAATGTGATACAGTAAAAGTCAGTAAATGAATCTATAATTTCCCAGCAGAACACAAAGAGTAGTAGTCAACAGAGGAGAGTCTGAGGCGGCTACAGAGAAAAGCTCTGTTCCACAAGGCACAGTACTTGCCCCATCCTGTTCCTCATCCTCATATCAGACATAGACAGGGATATAAGCCACATTGCAGTATCTTCCTTTGCAACGACACCCAAATTTGCATGACTCCAGGCGGACATCAACCAAATCTTTAAATGGGCTGCAGAAAACAATATGAAGTTCAATGATGATAAATTCCATTTACTCTGATATGGAAAACGTGAGGAAATTAAAATTCATCAGAGTATAAAACAAATTCCAACTACACAAGAGAGCAAAAAACAAACGTCAAAGACCTGGGAGTGATCATGTCGGAGGATCTCACCTTCAAGGACCATAACATTGTATCAATCGCATCTGCTAGAAAAATGACAAGATGGATAATGAGAACCTTCAACACCAGGGATGCCAAACCCATGATAACACTTTTGAGGTCGCTTGTTCTATCTAGGCTGAAATATTGCGGAAGGTGAAATTGCTGACCTAGAAAATGTACGAGAACCATCACAGCACTCATAACCGCGATAAACCACCTCAATTACTGGGAGTGCTTGAAGTTCCTAAACCTGTACTCCCTAGGATGCAGGAGGGAGAGATACATGATTATACAAACATGGAAAATCCTAGAGGAACTAGTACCAAACTTGCACACGAAAATCACTCCTTATGAAAGCAAAAGACTCGGCAGATGGTATAACATCCCCCCAATGAAAAACAGAGGTGCCACTAGCAAGAGACAACACAATAAGTGTCAGGGGTCCAAGACTGTTCAACTGCCTCCCAGCATACATCAGGGGGATTGCCAAAAGACCCCTGGCTGTCTTCAAGGAGGCACTGGACAGGCACCTAGAGTCAGTACCTGACCAGCCGGGTTGTGGTTCATACATTGCATTACATGCTGCCAGCAGTAACAGCCTGGTTAATCAGGCCCTGATCCACCATGAGACAGGGCCGTGGAGGCACTGACCCCCAGAACTCTCTCCAGGTCTACATTCAATTCAATTCAAGTTTATTCTCTATAAGGGTTACAATGTGGGGTTTACAGATTTTGAGTATTGTGTGGTTTACATGTTATAAAATACTAATTACAGAGGGGGCCACTAGGACACCTAGCATGGCTACGCATTTCGGGCAGACTTAGATTAATTCTTAACATTAAATCCTTACAGATTATAGTATTAAGGCTAAGTGACTATATCATAATTTATGAGTTTAGCAATGTGAATGTTTTTGTTTTGGCACAATACAAAGTGTCTATATTGGAGTATCATAGGCAAACATATGACTAGTTAGGATTTATTATTTTAAGATTATGATTAATATTTCTGGGTTTATAGTCAGTGGGTGGGTGAGTGTAATTGTGAACCACCAGGTGGTTATCATGTAGCTAGTTGTCGGGGTGTATCAGGGAGATAAGATGTTTTCTAACTGTAGTTTTGAAAGTGATGAATGCGTCTGCAGTTCTAGAGTTTTCAGGTAGGGTGTTCCAGATTTTAGGTCCTTTGAAATACATTGAATTTTTGTAAACGTTTAGTCGAACACGGGGAATGTCATAGAGATGTTTGTGTCTGGTGTTATGCCTGTGGATCCTGTCACAACTATCAAGAAAGCATTTTAGATCAAGGTTAATATTGGAATTCAAGGTCCTGTAGATATAGATTGCACAGTAGTGAGTGTGGATGTTCTGAACAGGGAGTAAGTTTAGATCTGTGAAGAGTGGGGGGAAGGGGTGTTGCCAGGGATGGGATTTAGTGATTATTCTTACTGCGGCTTTTTGTTGGGTTATTATTGGCTTTAGGTGTGTTGCTGCAGTTGAACCCCAAGCACAGATAGCATAGGTGAGGTATGGATATATAAGTGAATGGTATAGTGTGAGAAGGGCAGTTTGTGGTACGTAGTATCATATCTTGGAGAGGATCCCCACCGTTTTGGATACTTTTTTTGTTATGTGTTGGATATGGGTGCTGAAATTTAGGTTGTTGTCGAGGTATAGGCTAAGGAATTTGCCCTCATTATGTCTGGCAATTAGAGTGTTGTTGATCTTAATGTTAAGTTGCGCAACACCTGCTCTGCTACCAAACATAATGTAGTAGGTTTTGCCAGTGTTAAGTGTAAGTTTATTGGCTATCATCCAAGTCGATATTTTGAGCAGCTCCTCGTTAACAATGGTGTTGAGGGTGGCAAGATTAGGGTGTGAGATGACATAAGTCGTGTCGTCAGCAAAGAGAATGGGTTTCAGGTGTTGGGATATGTTTGGAAGATCATTGATGTAAATGAGGAAGAGCAGGGGTCCAAGGACACTTCCCTGCGGAACTCCAGTATCAAGTGGCCGTATTGATGAGGCTGTGTCTTTAATGGTGACATACTGACACCTATTAGAAAGGTAGGATTTAACATATGCAAGCGCATGGCCTCTTATACCATAGTGGTCAAGTTTGTGGAGTAGGATGCCGTGGTCTACTGTGTCAAACGCTTTTCTTAGGTCAATAAAAATTCCTAGTGGATATTCCTTATTTTCCAATGCTGTGTAAAGCAGGTCTAGCATTTTTATAATTGCATCATTAGTGCTTTTATTTTTCCTGAATCCAAATTGGCAGGGGTTGAGTATGTTTTGTGACGTTATAAATGAATATAGACTCCTGTGCACGAGTTTCTCAAAGATTTTGGATAACAATGGTAAGTTTGATATTGGCCTATAGTTGTTTACGTCTCTAGGGTCACCACCTTTATGCATTGGTGTAATCCTTGCTGTCTTGAGTAGTGTCGGGAAAGTGCTAGTTTCTAGTGACTTGTTAAAAAGTAATGTAATAGCATGCGAAAGGACATGGGCCGCTCGCTTGTACAATAATGGCGGGACGTGAGACATATTCCCCATGTTATTTTTAAGTGACTTTATGATCGCAGTGACTTCTGTGGACTCAGTTGGTACAAGATAGAAGGAATCTGGGAAATTCCCATCCAGGTAGTCCCCGGCACAGGTATTGGTATGTTGGATTTTACTGGCGAGATTAGATCCTATGTTTGAGAAGAAGTCATTTATCTTGTTAGCTGTGTCAGTGGGATGCAGTGGTGTTTCATGAGGTTTAGTTAGAACAACATTCTTGTTTTTTTTCAGTTTGTGGATCCCCAGAATCTGGGAAAGTGTTTTCCAGGTCTTTTTTATATCTCCTCTTGTGTCAGTGAATCTGCTGGAGTAGTACAGTTGTTTGGCTTTCTTTATTAATTTGGTGAGAACTGTTGAATATTGTTTAAGAATATCTTTGTGTATTAAGCCCTGTCTATATTGCTTTTTATATTGGTGTTTCTTATCAATGGATTTCAGAATGGTGCTGGTTAGCCATGGGCAACCAAGCCGTTTATTCGTGATGTTTCGTTTTTATAGGACAATGTTTGTTATATAGTCTAAGTATTTTGTTAAGAAAAATGTCTGTCCAATCGTCAATACCATTGGCATTGGAGAATTTTGTAGGCCAGTCAACAGTCTCTAGGTCTGCTGTGAAATTCCTTATTGAGGCCTCGTCATGGAGTCTAAATGAAACTTTGTTGTATTCGAGTGGTGGCTTACTAATGTTTAAGAGGAAGGTTGGGCAGTGGTCAGTAGTGCTGTCTGTAATTATCCCTGATTTAAGGAGCAGGGCATGGACCTAGTAGCGGCCAGTGAAGAGGGAGGGTCAGGAACTATGACTCTACTCCTGCAACCACAATTAGGTGAGCACCTAGAAAGGAATGAGCTTGTAAATGACAGCCAGCACAGTTTCAGGGACAGGAAATCCTGTGTCACAAACCCACTGGAGTTCTATGACAAAGTGACAGCAGTAAGGCAAAGAGGGGGTGGGTTGATTGCATTTTCTTGGACTGTAAGAAGGCGTTTGACACAGTTCCATGAAAGAGATTAGTGCAAAAGCTGGAGGACCAGGCAGGGATAACAGGTAAGACACTACAATGGATCAGGGAATACCTGTCAGGAAGACAACAGCGAGTCATGGTACGTGGCAAGGTGTCAGAGTGATCACTTGTAACAAGCGGGGTGCCACAGAGATCAATCCTACGATCGGTGCCGTTTCTGGTATTTTTGAATGACATGACAGAAGGAATAGACTCCAAAGTGTCCCTGTTTGAGGATGATGTGAAGAATTCAATTGGACAAAGACCAGGCAGAACTGGAGGGATCTAGACAGGCTGCAGGCCTGGTCCAGCAACTGGCTCCTGGAGTTCAACCCCACCAAGCACAAAGTCATGAAGATTGAGGAAGGACAAAGAAGATCACAGATGCAGTACAATCTAGGGGGCCAGAGCCTACAAACCTCACTCATGGAAAAGGATCTTGGGGTGAATATAACACCAGGCACATCTCCTGAGGCGCACATCAACCAAATAACTGTTGCAGCATACGGGTGCCTGGCAAACCTAAGACCAGCATTTTCGCATCTAAATAAGGAGTCATTCAGGACCCTGTACACTGTGTAAGTTAGGTCCATATTGGAGTATACAACCCCAGTTTGGAACCCTCACCTAGCCAAGCATATGAGGAAACTAGAGAAAGTGCAAAGGTTTGCAACAAGACTAGTCCCGAAGCTAAGGGGTATGTCCTACGAGGAGAGGTTAAAATTAAGGGAAATCAACTTGACACTGGAAGACAGGAGAGTTGGGGGGGGAGCGATAACGACATATAAAGAACAGACAGGAATCGACAAGGTGGACAGAGATAGAATGTTCCAGAGATGGGACACAGCAACAAGGGGTCACAGTTGGAAGTTGAAGACTCAGATGAACCACAGGGATGTTAGGAATTATTTCTTCAGTCATAGAGTGGAATATTCTGGATAGTGATGTACTGGAAGCAGGATCCATACATAGCTTTGAGAAGAGGTATGATAAAGCTCATGGAGCAGGAAGAGTGACTGAGTAGTGGCCATTGAAGAGGCAGGGCCAGGAGCTGTGAACTGACCCTAACAACCACAAATAGGTGAGTAGACTCGCGCTTAATAAGCTGACCAGGCCAACACCAGACTCCCATAAAATATCAACTTTTCAATAATATTGTTTATAGAATGAGAGAAATTTTCATTCACAACGTTATAAAGATTTTTATTTTTGAACCAAAACTATCCTAAAAACCTCGCCTAATATCATTTAAACGTACTATTTTTTTTAGCTAAATTCTGCTCAGTTTACATACATTTAACATTACTTAAAATTATGATATGACTTGACAGAAAAGTAAGACAAGTATGACAGACCAATCTCTTCGGCTTATATGGCATGGCAATTATTTTTTACCGACACATTGGCCGTTTCCCACCAAGGCTGGTGACCCGGAAAAGAAGAAACACTTTCATCATCAGTCACTCCATCACCGTCTTGCCAGAGGAGCCGCTTACACTACAGTTATAAAATTGTACAGTGATGGAAAGTACAGTGTCTGTACTCCTTTGGAATGCAGACACTGTACTTCCCATCTCCAGGACTCAAGTCTGGCCTCTGAGTTTCCCTGAATCCCTTCATAAATGTTACCTTGCTCACACTCCAACAGCACATCAAGTCTTAAAAACCACTTGCTTCTATCTAAGACGCTCATGCATGCTTGTTAGAAGTCCAAGCCCCTCGCACACAAAACCACCTTTACCCCCCTCAACATTTCCCAGACCGACCCCATACCCCATCTTCCTTCCATTACAGATTTATACACTCTCCAAGTTATTCTATTTCATTCCATCCTCTCTAAATGTCTGAACCATCTCAACACCACCTCAGCCCTCTGGATAATATTTTCAGTAACCTCGCACCTCCTAATTTCCACTATGGATTCTCTGCATTATATTCACACCACACATTGCCCTCAAACATGACATCACTGCTTCCAGGCTTCTCCTTGTTTCATCATTCACCACTCATGCTTCACACCCAGATAAAAGCGTTGGTATAACTATACTCTCGTACATTCCCCTCACTCCTTCCATGGACAAAGTTCTTTGTCTCCGCAGACTCCTCAGTGCACCACTCACCTTTTTCCCCTCATCAATTTTATGATTCACCTTATTTTTCACAGACCCATCTGCTGACAAGTCAACTCCCTAATATCTAAATACATTCACTTCCTTCATGCTCCTTCCCTACAATCTGATATCCAATCATTCATCTTACTCTTTCCTATGTCCAATTTTAATTTTCTTCATTTACATTGTTTTTGTCCTGCTCCACATAATTTATTATTTCTGGAATTTTGCTAGTATCTTCCTGTGTAAAAACTCTGAGGAAGTGTTAAAAATTCTACACATTTCCTTATCACCGAGTGAGATGACCCGAGTAACTTTTGAATGGTCCTATCTTGCCCCTAATCTTACTTCTATATACCTTAAAGAATCCTTTTGGGTTAGTCTTCGAATTCCTTGAGACTTTAACTTCAATCTCTTTTTGCTTATCATATTCCCTTTATTTCTCTCTAACTGAATATTATGATTTCTTAACTGTCCCTCTCCTCTTTTGATTCGTCTATTCATGTTTCTCTTTTAACCAACGAGACGTTTTATTCTATTGTTTATCCATTTAGGATATTTTTTGTTTGATCTAATTTCCCAGTTCGGAACATAAGTTGTCTGGGCATCTCGAACTATGCTCTGGGAAATGTCATATTGACATCCATCACCCCTTACTTGACCTGGCCCATAGTACAACCCAGGCACTAACTTGTTGTACCACCCTGGCACACATACTGTACCACTCAGGTACACACACCCTGTACCACCCTGGCACACACTTGTTACACCACCCTTGCACTCACTGGTTGTAGTTCTCTGGCACACACTTGTGCTACCCTGGTTGTACCACATTGGCGCACACACCCAGGGATAGATTCAGAGGTGTCCCTGTTTGCAGACAGTGAAGCTAATGAGAATATAAGCAGATGAGGATCATGTAAGTCTACAAGGGGGATATGGAC